>NW_006239120.1:380371-488909 GCF_000226075.1 Solanum tuberosum
TGTTGCAGGCCAAGAATGAAGAATCCAAGAGACCCAAGTCCAAATCCTTGGAGATGAAACCCTTTTCTTCTTCAAGTTTCAAAACCCTATCAAACTCGAGAAAAAATAAAAAGTACTAAAAATTATATTAATTGTTTCACACTAAAAATCTGATACTCTATATCTACAACTCTATACGAGTATTTATAGTTTTAAAGAAATTTGTGCTGCAGCTGACCATTCGGCGACATTAGTCAGAATCGCCGATCAACTCGGCGATTCGCCCCTTGATGTAGTTCATCGCCGTCTTGCAGCATCCTTCGGCATCGTCATGCTCTAGGTCATTGGGCGACATAGTGTTGTTTCGCGGAACTTCTCGAGGATGAACCGACTGCTCACTTTTTCAACCGACTTGATCCTTTCCTTCAGGTTCAACACACTGGAACAAAAGGCGAAGTAATATCCTTCGGTGACTCACCGAGTGGACTCGGTGATCCTCAGGCCTTAATTTTCTCGTTCTTTTCAACCTTTTTGCGCCTAGGTGAACGTGATTCCATTAAAAATTCAAATACCTGAAACTTGAGAGTTTTCATCAGATATTGAGTGAAAATAAGCATTTGAGGACACTTTTTTTATTAAAATAAAGCCCTAAATGAGTCCAATCTGAGGACTCCTCAACACCCCCAACTTAAACTTTTGCTTCTCTTTGAGTAAACTAGTATTGATTGAATGTCACAAAGATTCACAAGATCAATTGTTTACTCAAAGATTCACAAGCTCGCAATACTAGCTACTAATGCAAGTTCAAGCTCAACAAAAGCATACGAATGCCCTCACTCAAATGATGATTCCATAATCACACACAAAGGTCTAATCATTTAAAGCTCAAGAATCACATGCAACGCTCACACTCAAAAAGAGGAACAAAATGCATGATTTCACCCATAGGTTTGCCCTTATTTTCCAATCAACCTTCGGTTCGGCTCACCCAAGATCAAAAAGGTCTTTACAAAGCCTGTGCTGGGGATGAGTGCAAAGGTATGTCCAATTAAGCTCAATGACTTTCATCGTCATAAGATGTGGTGCTCTCAACACATCCTTCTTTTCTTCCTTCATCAATTTTTCTTCTAGTACTTTATAGTCATCTTATTATTTCACTTTCCCATGGATTGCTTGGAAACCCAATCTCTTTCGCACTTTATGTCACAACTTTCTTTTTCATTTCTGTTTTTTTTCTCTTTTTTTTTCTTCTTTTTTTTTACGTGGAGGGTTTCCATTTTGTTTTTCAATACCCTGGGTTAAGAGAGACGTCTTTTTGCACTCCTTGATTTATTCATTTTCCTTTTCACCACACCCCTAACTTAGGCTTTTGGCCTAGGTTGTTTATTCACTTAAGCACATCTCAAGAGGATTCTAGGTAATGGATGAAGACAGGTCTAAGTTTTCATCAAGTTTCTTCCAAAGAAAGGATAGGCTCAAAAGAGTGCTCAAGAGAGGTTCACACGCTCACAGGGTAGGCCACAAAAGAGGTATATGTCAAATTGGCTCACACTATTCAAAATTTGCCTAAGATTATCTCAAGAGCAAGCCTTACTTAATCAATCGGACAAATGGTGCAAATTCTAGGTGTACTCATGCATGGTTGATAATAAGTTCATCACATTAGGCATCAACACTAAAGTTAAACAAGACTACACACTTTTGCTAGTGTGCAATGGTCATCAAACGAGAATCAATTTGATACATGGCTAATCACAACGAGATGCAAAGAGTTCACATATTATTTATGCAACTTCATTTGGTCTCGTTGTAGCTGCACATTCACGTTTGTTTGATTAAGACTGCTATTTAAGTAATCAGTATTTGAGCAAAACCGAGACTCGAATTTGTACGAGAACAACCACTTTCAACACAAGCAAAACTTTTTGAAAAATGATATTTTTTCTGAAGGGTCAAAATCGTTTTTCAAATTAAAAACCTAAAGGAGCAATAAACTCAAGCATCCACGAAAAGCAGTATAAGCTAAAAATAAAAGGAACAGACAACCCAAATGTACACAAAAACACAAATATACTTGACAAGCAGACAAAGGTGAGCCTCACCCCACCACAATAAAAGGCGTTTGTCCTTAAATGCAATTTATAAGTATCCAACAGTTAAAGTAAAGAAAGAACAGAGAAAAAGGTAAAGAGGGGATCATGCCTACATGCTTTCTCCATTTGTCGGGGTATTGCTGCCCGATGAATTAGCCTGAAATTCAACAATGGTCCCCGGGTTGTCATTCTGGTTCTCATTGTGTTCATTTTCCTTAGCTTCTGCAGCGATGTTAGCAGCTACCATTTTGTCCCCGTCATGGCTCACCAAAAAGGAGTTTATAGCCATGTAGACTCCGCGCTTCCACAAAGGAATAGTGGGATCAATGGGGACCCTTCTGCTAGAGCTTACTTTCTAACTTTCTCTCCTCTCTTTTACCAATTCTACTATCTTTTTGTCTCTTTTGAAATCTCTTGCTCTTATATGTCGGGGTGGCATATCTTTCCCTGCGACCTTTGGTCTAGGCATTTCTGTAAAAGACTTCGAGCCAAAGTTAGACAATATTCAAACAGGGACATGGGAGTCCCGGGTGTAGAATTGCTTCACCAAAATAGTTGGTGAAGTGCACCTCCATTTAAGCACTTCGCTGAAAAAAAGATGCATAGATGGTACAAGGGTGCAGACAAAGGGGTAGATACGGAGGCTTTCGGCAAGTCTCCGAGTGTGCTTGGTGACATCAGACTTACCGCCGTATGTAACAGATCAATCAATAGATGCAACATTCAATTAAAGGCGAAATGGGGACGTTAGGCGAACCGCCGAGCAGTTCGGCGAGCTCAATTTAGCTCGCTAAACTACCCAACGTTTCTATTTTCAACCTATTTTTTTCAAATTCAACCCCACAACCACTGATAATGCAATCAAAACATGCGTACACAACATTTACACAAGATCCATACCTCCCATCACCCCGGGCAAAATCTCATGTCGACCCACTCCTTAGTCCATCAGTCTAGCGGTCTTGGTTTCACGACCTCTCTCTCGAGCAAGCCGAAAACACATAGGTGGTTTGTATTTACAACTACAAACCCATTCAATTAAACCACAACTACTAGGTGAAATCACCATTAAAATACATCTAACCTATCAGCAAGCAAGAGTCAACAATAATATCAACACATATTTCCTAAATCACACCCTAAGAATGGGGATATTTAGCCACACATCAACAAATAAGATATTATACCTAGAATGATAGAGAAATCAAATAGGTATATGAAATTAAACCTTAATATAAGCAAAGAAATAAGAATGAAGAAGACCCACTTCAAATTTGGGGAAGATGAACTCCTTCTCTCTTCCAGTTTCCCAAAAACCCTATCAAAACTTAGAGCAAAAATAAAAAGTACTAAAAATTAAATTAATTGTTTCACACTAAAAATGTCTCACTAAAAATCTAATACTCCAAATCCACAACTCTGTACGAGTATTTATAGTTTTAAAGAAATTTGTGCTGCAGCAGACCATTCGGCGACATTAGTTGGAATCGCCGATCAACTCGGCAATTTACCCCTTGATGTAGTTCATCACCGTCTTGCTCCATCCTTCGAAATAATATTGCTATGGGTCATTGGGCGACTTAGTGCTGCTTCGCGAAACTTCTCGGCGATTCGCCGACTTCTCCTTTTTTCCAACGACTTGATCCTTTAGATTCAGCACACTGGAACAAAAGGCTAAGTAAGACCCTTCGGTGACTCGCCGAGTGGACTCGGCGATCCTAAGGCCTTCATTTTCTGTTCTTTTCAGCCTTTTTGTTCCTTTTTGCGCCTAAGTGTCCATGATTCCATTAAAATATCAAATACCTGAAACTTGATAGTTTTCATCAGATATTGAGAGAAAATAAGCATTTGAGGACACAATTTCTCTTAAAATAAAGCTCTAAATAAGTCCAATCTGAGGACTCATCAACACCCCTAACTTAAACTTTTGCTTGTCCTCAAGTAAAACTAAAGTTCAGCCGTTCGAATAGGATGTTTCAAAAAGTGCTGCACAAGACTTAACCATGAACATACACAACAAGACTCAAACTACTCATGCAAAGATCAATTGTTTACTCAAAGATTCAATTTGTGACACACCATTATCAAAGATTCTCAAGCTCGCAAAACTAGCTACTCATGCAAGTTCAAGTTCAGCAAAAGCATTTGAATTCCCTCACACAAATGATGACTCCATAATCACACACAAAAGTCTAATCATTTAAAGCTCAGGAATCAGATGGAATGCTCACACTCAAAATGAGGAACAAAATGCATGCTTTCACCCATAGGTTTGCCAGTATATTCCAATCAACCTTCGGTTCGGCTCACCCAAGTTCAAAAAGGTCTTCACAAGGCATTTAATGGGGCTAAGTGGAAATGTATGGTCATTTAGGCTCATTTACTTTCATCCTCATGAGATGTGGTGCTCTCAACACATCCTTATTTTCTTCCTTCATCAATTTTTCTTCTAGTACTTTATAGTCATCATATTATCCACTTCCCATGGATTGCTTGGAAACCCAATCTCTTTCGCACTTTATTTCACAACTTTCTTTTCCATTTCTTTTCTTTTCTCTTTCTATTTCTCTTTTTTTTTATGTGGAGGGTTTCCATTTTGTTTTGCAATACCATGGGTTAAGAGAGACTTCTTCTTGCACTTCTTGATTTCTTCCTTTTCCTTTTAACCACACCCCCAACTTAGGCTTTTGGCCTAGGTTGGCTATTCACTTAAACACATCTCAATAGGATTCTAGTTAATGGATGAAGATAGGTCTAAGTTTTCATCAAGTTTCTTCCAAAAAAAGATATGCTCAAAGGATGCTCAAGAGAGGTTCACACGCTCACAGGGTTGGCCACAAAGAGGTATATGCAAAATTGGCTCACACTCTTCAAAAGTTGCCTAAGATCATCTAAAGAGCAAACCTTACGTAAATCAATCGGACTAACAGGGTAAATTCTAGGTGTATTCGGGCATGGTTCAGAATAAGCTCATCACACAAGGTATCGACACTAAAGTCAAACAAGACTACACACTTTTGCTAGTGTGCAATGGCCATCACACGAGAATCAATTTGATACATGGTTAATCACAACGAGATACAACGAGTTCACATATTAGTTATGCAACTTCACTTGGTCTCGTTATAGCCACACATTCATGTTTGTTCGATTGAGAGCACTATTCAAGTAATCGGTATTTGAGCAAAACCGAGAGTCGAATTTGTATGAGAACAACCACTTTCAACACAAGAGGTGGCGAAATTTTTTGAAAAATGAATTTTTTTTGGAAGGGTTAAAATCTTTTTGCAAATTAAAAACATAAAGGAGAAATAAGCTCAAGCAACCACGTAAAGCAATATAAGCTAAAATTAAAAAGAACATACAACCCAAATGTACACAAAAACATAAATATCCATAACCAGCAAACAAAGCTAAGCCTCACCCCACCACAATAAAAGGCGTATGTCCACAAATGCATTTTATAAGTATCCAACAGTTAAAGTAAAGAAAGAACAGAGAAATTGGTAAAGAGGGGATCCTGTCTACACGTTTGCTCAATCTGTCGTGGTATTGTTGCCGGATGCATTAGCCAAAAATTCAAAAATGGTCCCAGGGTTGTCATTCTGGTTCTCATTGTGTTCATTTTCCTTAGCTTCTGCAACGATGTTAGTATCAACCATTATATCCCCTTCATGGCTTACCAAAAAGGAGTTTATAGCCCTGTGGACTCTGCATTTCCATGAAGGAATAGTGGGATCAATGGGGACCCTTCTGCTGGAGCTTGCTTTCTTACTTTCTCTTCTCTTTTTTGCCAATTCTACTATCTTTTTGTCTCTTTTGAAATATTTTTCTCTTATATGTCGGGGTGGCATATCTCTCCCTGCGACCTTTGGTCTTGCCATTTCTGTAAAAGATTTTGAGCCAAAGTTAGACAATATTTAAACAGGGGTAGGGAAGTCCTGAGTGTAGAATTGCTTCACCAAAATAGTTGGTGAAGTGCACATCCATTTAATTGCTTCGCTGAAAATGATGCATAGATGGTACAAGGGTGCAGACAAAGGGGTAGGTAAGGAGGCTTTCGGCCAGTCGCTGAATGTGCTTGGCGACATCAGACTTACCACCGAAAGTAATAGATCAATCTATACATGCATCATTCAATTAAAGGTGAAATGGTGACATTAGGCAAACCACCGTGCAGTTCGGCGAGCTCGATTCAGCTCGCCAAACTACCTAAAGTGTTTATTGTCAACCCATTTCTTTCAAATTCAACCCTACAACCCCTGATAATGCAATCAAAGCATGCATACATGAAGTTTACACAAGTCCCATACTTCTCATCACCCCGGACTACTCAGACTTCTTCTGGTTTTGTCAACTTTGGCCATTTAACTATGATTACCCTTAAGAATGTTGTCACCCATTCCCTCATTGAGTAATTTTCGTTATTTATTACATATGTGGGCTACTTAGACTTCACCTAATCAACCTAACAACGAGTATGCAACACCCATTTCCAGTTCATTCAAAATCATAACACAAGCACTAAAGCATTCGATTATTAAGACAATTTAGGCAAAGGTTTCGACTTGAAAAGAGCATCACCACAACCTATGACTATCAGAGAGGCCCAACACACATCAACTCAGTGATTTTCCCCTTGATGTAGTTCATCGCCGTCTTGCATGATCCTTCGGTATCGTAGTGCTTTAGGTCATTAGGCGACATCGTGCTGCTTCGTGAAACTTCTCGGTGATGCACCGACTACTCCCTTTTTCCGAAGACTTGATCCTTTCCTTCAGGCTGAGCACAGTGGAACAAAAGGCGAAGTGAGACCCTTCGGCGACTCGCCCAGTGGACTCGGCGATCCTCTGGACTTGATTTTCTCATTCTTTTCAGCCTTTCTGTTCCTTTTTACGCTAAGTGTCCATGATTCCATTAAAACTTCAAATACATGAAACTTGAGAGTTTTCATAAGATATTGAGAGAAAATAAGCATTTGAAGACACTATTTCTATTAAAATAAAGCCCTAAATGAGTCCAATCTGAGGACTCATCACAAATGTAGTCCTATCTTCGTATTTTTGGCTTTCTCGAGAGAGAGGTTTTGAAACCAAGATTATTGAATTGATGGTATGTGGATATTGGGTTGTTATGGGCTCACCTCGAGAAAGTGAATCCTAAACCCTTTTCCATACATTCAGCTCGAGAGAATGAATGGACTAAAGCGTAGGCTATTCTTATTTGCCTTCTTGTTGGTGTTCGAAAGAAACTGACTTGAATCGGAGTAAATTATTCGAGAGACAATTTACCTCCTCTATAGTTTACCCTGTTCACTAATTTACAACTATTTATTGACAATTGGAATTACCCATTTGTCTACATTAGTCTATAAGCGAATCACATCACAAGAATTCATCTCATTATTGTTATTCCTTGTTATTTGTTGATGTTGTAGTTGATACTTACAGTCAAAAAGCCCCTGTTATTTGACATTCGTGTCACCCCTGATGTGAATTATGTTTTTATTCGATAATGTTTATTCCTATGATTGACTTGAGCATATTCGTACTTTACTATTGAATCTTAAACATGTACCACTCCCTGTGGGATTCGACCCCAACTCATTTAGTTGGATTATTATACTGACTAGAGATCGTTGACACTTAGAATTTGATGAAGTGTCTTTGAAACGTTAATCACATACCTATGGGAGTCTTGAATGCGGTGCGATAGGCCCATAAAGCATCATCATGCCTGCTTGACCAACGGGTTCTATTTGCATTCACAGTCTTAGCAAGGATTTGCTTTATCTCTCTATTGGACACTTCAACTTGCCCACTAGACTGCAGATGGAAAGGAGTGGCTACATTGTGACGGACTCCATATTTCTCTAGCAACGCCTAGAACAACTTATTTCAAAAGTGGAAACCTCCATTTTTTTACTCTCTAAAAAGGAATATTTTTCTCTCTCATCAATATTATATTATTATTTCTATTTATTCTTATTTTCTTACTTCATAATATATATCATTTCTTCTTTTTCTATAATATTTATATAATACAAAATTATTATTTTTTCAAATTCTTCATTTAATATAAAATTATATTTTATTCTAAATTTCTAAATAACATAAATTGCAATAAATATTATATATAATGCATATTAACGAACACTTAAAATAAAAGTGAAATCATTGATGAAATATAATTGCATCATAAATATTGTTTATAATATATTTTAAATTTTACATAAATACTCAACTTTCAAGACTATTACGTTACTCTCATAACTGTTCAATTAATATATTACAGAGTTCAAAATGAGCATTTTTTGTCCTTATTTTTTATGTGTAGCTAAAAACTGTTTAAATTAACAATTTCTTCTTGTATCCAATTATTTCATGTACTAATTTAGTTCCTCTATTCCATTTTGAACTATTGCATCAAATATTTTCATACTCTTTAAGAAGTATAATTTAATAATTTATCACTACGACATAAAAGTAGATTGTTTGAATTATCATGTAAATTTTGTGCATACTTCATAATGAAAAATAATTAGAATCTAAATTACATATTAAAAATGACAAAAAAAATTAATAAATTAAATTAGAAAAAATGTTAATTCGGGATAGTAGTATACTTATCAATAACATGTTTTAGCTGTTATATTACTTAGAAAATAATTACAAATATTATAGACTTAATTAATAATCTTATATAATATAAATAATATTAAAATAACTTTAAACTACGTATTTAAAGTGACCATTTCTTTTAAAAAATAAAATAGAAAAATTATTAATTTGGGCGGAAGAAGTAACTTGTTAATAATATATTTTTAAATGTTATATTACATTAGAAAATAATTACAAAATGATAAAGACTCAATTAGTAATATAATAGAAATAATATTATATTAATCAAAAAGTAAAATAGAGAGGTGAATAGTAGTTCTCCAAATTTGGGAGAACTACTATTCACCTCTCTATAATTAAAGAATAGAGAGTAGTTGAAGAACTCATTCTCTATTTTACTCTCCAAATATAGAGAATAGAGAGTAAAATAGAGATGGGTTGGAGATGGTCTAATTAAGGAGTGGCTACATTATGGAGGACTCGATATTTCTCTAGCAACGCCTTGAACAACATATTACAAAAGTGGGAACCTCCATCGCTGATAATCGCCCTGGGTGTACCAAATCTGGAGAAGATATTCTTTTTCAGGAATGCGGTGACACTTTTACCTTCATTCTTTGAAAGAGCAATTGTTTCGACCCATTTCGACACATAATCAACCGCAACAAGAATATACTTCATCCCATGTGAACTCACAAATGGACCCATAAAATGAAAGCCCTATACATCAAACAACTGAATCACCAAGATCAGATTCATTGGTAGTTCTTGCCTCTTTGAAATTTGTCCTTCTCTTTGGCAACGATCACAGTCTTGGCAAAACCATGAGCATCTTGGCGGATGGTAGGCCAGTAATACCCACACTGCACAATTTTATGCGTAGTACGAATACCACTATGATGCCCACCAATAGGCGAATAATGACACGCCTCTAGTATACTCATCATCTAAACCTCGGGCACACAACAACGAATAATCCCATGAAGACAAATACAGAACAAATAAGGCTCATCCCAAAAGAACTTCTTCACATCATGCATAAACTTTTTCCTTTGTTGAAAAGTCAAATCTGATGGAACCAAATCACTTCCCAAGTAGTTAGCAAAGTTTGCGAATCAGGGAATCAGATCATGAGCAGCAGCCAATACATGTTCGTCCAGAAAAGCATCATCAATTTCAGCCCCATCTCCTAGCTTAAGCATAGCTTCTTCCTTTAATCTGGACAAGTGATCGATACCTTGATTTTCTGTCCCCTTTCTATCTTTCACCTTAAAATCGAACTCTTGCAACAATAACACCCATCTGATCAACCTCGGTTTTGCTTCATTCTTAGCCATCAAATACCTCAATGCAGAATGGTCAGTATGCTCTATGACCTTAGTACCAAGCAAGTAGGATCGAAATTTCTTGAATGCGAAAACCACAACAAGGAGTTCCTATTCAGTCACTGTATAATTCTTTTGAGCCACATTTAGAGCTTTGCTGGCATAGTAAATAGGATGAAGATTCTTCTCTTGCCTCTATCCCAATACCACACCAAGTGTCACTCCACTCGCATCACACATCATTTCAAACGGTTGCCCCCAATCCGGTGAAATAATGATAGGTGCAGAAACTAGCTTTGCTTTCAACTCTCCAAAAGCTCTTAGAGAAGCATCATCAAAATCAAACTCACACTCCTTTTCGAGCAATTTTCACAATGGGTGTGTAATTTTGGAGAAATCCTTGATGAACCTCTTATAAAAGCCTGCCTGCCCAAGAAAACATCTAACACCTTTAACAGAGATAGGTGGTGGAAGCTTTTCTATTACCTCGACTTTTGCTCTATCAACCTCAATACCCTTCTCAGAAATCTGATGCCCAAGAATTATCCCTTTCACCATGAAGTGGCACTTTTCCCAGTTGAGCACAAGATTACACTCTTTACACCGTTTAAGTACCTCGACCAAATGATCCAAACAACCATCGAATGAGTCACCTACCATAGAGAAATCATCCATAATTACAATAGAATTCTGCACCATATCAGAAAATATCGACATCATGCAACATTGGAAGGTCGCTGGAGCATTACACAACCCAAATGACATCCGTTTGAAGGCAAAAGTCCCACAAGGGCAAGTGAACGCGGTCTTCTCTTGGTCTTCCGGAGCAATGGAGATCTGATTGTAGCCTGAATAACCATCAAGAAAGCTATACCAACCCGTACCAGCAAGGCGGTCCAACATCTGATCCATGAACAACATAGGGAAGTGGTCCTTCTCTGTCAAAGCATTCAATTTTCGGTAGTCCATGCATACTCTCCATCCAGTCACAGGTCGCATCAGAAGAAGCTAGTTTTCGCATTAGGAACCACAGTAATCCCACCTTTCTTGGGCACACACTGAACAAGACAAACCCAGCTACTATCTGCAATGGGATAAATGACTCCAGCATCCAACCACTTGATGATTTCCTTTTTCACTAACTCTTACATAGGCGGATTTACTCTCCTTTTATGCTTGATACTAGGCTTGTGATCCGACATCAGTTGGATTTTATGAGAGAAAATGCTAGGAGGAATCCCAATAATTTCCGCAATCGTCCACCCAATAGCTCGCTTGAACCTCTTCAACACAAAAACCAATGACTCAACTTGTACCGCATTTAAATTTGCCACAATGATGACCGGTAAAGTATCAAATCTCCCTATGAATACATACCTCAAAGGTGATGGTAGAGCCTTAAGCTCCAATTTCGGAGCCTCTTCAACAGATAGTTTTGCGGGTGTAGAGTCGCGATTCTTCATATCTTACTCCAATTTCTTTGGTTTGGAACGAAATTTGAACCTATCAAGTGTGGCGACCAATTCATCATAATATTCAATACCATCACCCTCAAAATTCATCGTTACCACTGCCTGTGCATCAACACCCAACGTCTCTTCATTAGACACATAAGAACCTCGCTCAACAATATGATTCACCACTGAAACTGATTTGAGATCGCTTTCCTACTTCATGGACCTACAGATATTAAAAGTTCCCTCTTCATTATTCAAACGAAATTTCATCTGCCCTTTTTCCATATCAACCAAGGTGCGCCCAGTAGCAAGGAATGGTCTCCCAAGGATGATGGGAACCTCAAAATCAACCTCACAATCAAGTATCACAAAATCCGCTGGAAAGATAAATGACTCCACCATCACAAGTACATCTTAGAGAACATCAATGGGACTCTTCACAGTTCTATCCACCATAAGTAATCGCATCGCAGTCGAATTTGGGGCTTCTAAACCCAATTTCTTGTAAATAGATAATGGCATCATATTAATGCTAGCAACCAAGTCACACAACATCTTCGTAAAATGCAACAACTCGATGGTACAAGGAATAGTGAAAGCACCAGGATCCTCCTTCTTCTGCACAAGTGACCTAGTCGTAATAGCACTACAATGTTGCAACCTACCATCATCTTCAAAACTCACGGCCCTCTTCTTAGTCACCAAATCTTTTATGAATTTCACATGCCCATGTATTTGCTCTAAAGCTTTTATCAACGTGACATTGATAGAAAGTTGTTTCAACATAATGATAAACCTGTGGTATTTTCCTTCTTCATTCTTCTTTACCAACTTCTGTGGGAATGGATGTTGAGGTCTAGGCATGGGAACAACTTTTTGAGTTATCTCTGCTTCCTTCTCTGTAGTATTCTTGGACTCTCCAGTAACCTCAATCTCATCATCTTCTTTTTCTACCACAATTTCAACCTCAGACGTCATAAGTGTATTTATGATTTGTTTACACCCTCGAGTAGTGACTTCCATACAATGCCCATCGTTCTTTGGATTTTGGATGGTGTTGCTAGAAACTGTGATAGGCTTACGTAGGTTCACTGTAGTGGACAACTGATTCATCTGTTGCTTATGTTGCTTGATTGACACTGCATGTGCATCAAATTTTTGACCAATTCCAGAGAGGTCATTTTGCATCTCCTTCACATTCTCATCAGTTGAATCGAACCACTTCATCATCTTATACATCATATCCTCAATCCGTGATATACTACCCAGCTTCCCTATTGCCAGATTCCCAATTTGTAGGAGGAACATAAGGACCAACCCTATTGTTTCTGTTGCCATAGTTGTTCCGATTGTATTTGTTGTCACGATTGTAGTTTCTATAGTTCCGACCTTGGTTTCCTTACCCTTGGCGCCAATTATCCGAGTTGGAACCTTGGGTGTTGGCTCAGAATCCCCGGTCTGATCATTGACCAAGTACATATCCTTCTCATAGTAGCATTCCTCAATCGGTGGTGGTGGATTCCTAGTCTAATAATTCACAACATCTACCTTTTCTGGACCTCCTCTTACATGCTTCAATACCAACCCAAGTTTTATCCCTATCTGAGCCATCTCCTCACGAATGTCATCGACAGATTGACTAGGTGCAGATTGAACTGCAAAAGTGCTTCTTCCAGACTTTTGAGTGCTCCATGCTTTATTGTTTCGGGAAATCTTCTCCAGTTTCTCAACGATCTCCTCAAAAGTGCTCTCACCATATGATCTTCCAGCGATAGTATCAAGCACAACTTTACCATTGTCATCATGGCCTCTATAGAAGTACTCCTTTAGTGGCTTATCATCAATACAGTAATTCAGAACACTTCTTATGAATACATTGAACCTATCCCATGAACTACTCGTAGACTCTCCAGGTAGTGCCACAAAGTTATTAAATTTATCTTTTTGGTTCGGCTTCTTGGACAACGGGAAGTACTTGGCCATGAATACCTTGTTCAATTGATCCCATGTATGAATTGAGTTGAATGGAAGCTTAGAAAACCAGATCGCAGCATTTCCGATCAATAATAGAGGGAAGACTCTCAAGCCTATGACATCCATATCAAACTCTGGTCGCCCCACAAAAGTCTTACAAACACTCCTCAACTTGGCCACATGCCCATGTGGATCTTCCGAAGCCATACCAGCAAACAAACCCCTCGTTGTAAGCATCTGCATCAAACTGGTAGTCACCACGAATGTATACCCTGCATGTAGTGGAGGGAGAACAATGGGTCCTTCAGATTCAACTACGTTAAACTCGACCCTGTAGTTGTCTTGCAGCCTTGGTTTTGGCAGATTCTACATCATTAATGCATCTCCTAGTAGATTACCACCATGATCCTGAGTGTGCTCATTAACAACCCTAAGAGGCCGCAACTCAACTCCATCACCTATATTTCCTCCGATTGGATTGACTTGGAACCCTTGATTATTCATCTTTCACAAAGTTTTGGTCAACTCTGGATCGTATGGGGTTAATGGTTTGCCTCGACTTCGTGTATTTGCCATACACTAGAGTAGAAACCTGTAGAAACAAAAACAAAAGTAAATGTAAAATTAGGAAATAGTTGACTAAATTTCAACGATGTAGTTAAACTTAATCTAAAAGCTTTATTCCCCGGCAGTGGTGCCAAAATTTGATACGCTCAAAGTACACCTCCCTAAAGAAGTATAAGTGATCATTGTCAAATAAAGAACCCAACTAGTAGGCTGGGGTTGATCCCACAAGGAATATGGTTTAGACTTAAACTTAACTCACTATTATATTCATTTAGTCAACATATTTCCGAGTAATTAAATGGGGGTTTTTGTGAAACAAATAACTTGATTATTGTTAACTAACAAATGAGCAGGATTTGAACTTTGGTGTTATCAATGAGAGAGAAACTAGGGTGTATGTGTTCCCCATATGCTCATACCGCGGTAATCCTAATAACAGTAATCTTTTCCTAGTGTATCACATGCAAAGTGGTAAGAAATTTATCCCTAAGTGATTGGTCCTCCAAATAGGAAATTTCACTCCGCACCTTGGTCCGTCTACATATGTATAATTTACTAACACTTACCTTTATCTCAGTTTAGACATCACATCAATGTATGGCTTATATTTCACCCTTAAACCAATTGACCTTAGACTATTAGATAGTATCACACTAAATCTATGTTGATAATTCTTTTCTTACTAACTACCTCCTTGGTCCGGCTAGCATACACAAGGTGAGTTCTAACACATGCACTTGTTAAAAAGACTTCTAAGCGAAAGAATTACCAATGCATCCATCAACAATATTCAAGAATTACTTAGTTATTATTCATACGTTGTTAATCGCTTATTGTTCCCACAACCCTAGTTGTGGATTTAGTTACTCATACTTGGAAGAACACAATTCATATTTTTAGAAGAAGAATTCATGAACTTATGTAATGAGTGGAAGAATCCCGTAATCTCCAATTGAAATTCAAAGCCAAAATCTCTATAAAACGAAATCCGGAAATCAAATTGCTAAAGTTTTCAAGTTAATTCCCAAGAAAATACCAAGAACTAAAAGTAAACAATAATGTCTAACCCCCAAAAATGAGGTTTACATACCCTATTTATAGAAAAACTTGTCCTAAACAAAAAGGAAATGAAATAAGGAAATAAACTTCTGGATGCGGCTACAATCAATGAGACTGACCCATGGACCGTGGTGAGACCTATGGTTCGTAGGTCCCTTCCGTAGCTTGATTCTTAGAATTTTTCCATAGAGTTTGTATCAACTGTCAAATACAAACAACGGGTGTGCAGTATGGAACGTAGGTTGACCTACGGTCCGTGGGTCCCCTTTCGTGGCTCCACACTTGGAGCTTTTCATAAGGTACTGTAACTCCAAATCTCTGATCTCATCGACGGATGTGCAGGATGGCCCGTGGGTCGATTTATTCTCTGTCAGTGGCCTCCGTGGTTCCATACTTAGTCAGACTTCCCTGATGATCATTCCAAGCCTACCCACGACGGACCGTGACTGGACATATGGTCCGTAGGTCACCTCCGTGGGTGGATCCTTCATCAAATTTTCAACTATTATCTCTCTCAACCTCGTCCAAGCTTAACTCCTGCAACTATTACACAATAAATATTAATTCTAATACAAAATGGCCCTAGAAATACACAAATCTTAAGTGAAATGTTTTAACAATACCATAAACTCACGGTATATCAAATTCACCATTGTTGCTAATGAAATGAAGATCAAGAATTGATTTATACGTGATCTGATTGCTGAGGACCTGAACCTACATCACGAGAAGATGTAGCGTAGAGTATGCATCAGTACTTCAACGATACTAAGCATTTAGGATAGAATAAAGCTAAATAATAACATAACTTAGCAAGCAATAAAACAATGATATAAACTAAACATGATAAGGATATTGGAAATACTAAACATGACTAAACTGAATACAATGACCAAGTTTGTAACATGCAGAGACTGAATACGGCACTAGACTAATAACAAGGTCAATGCAATAGAATCTGACTGAACTGTAAGGGAGCTACTTATAACCGACATAAAACCACATGAGCTAAATTTGGAGTCCGATGTATACGCCCCCATCGAGAGGACCAAATATACACTGCCTGAGATATATAGGCATGCTGGCGTGATCACTAAAATAATGCCCACAGAGGGGATTTACAACCTACGCGATACATAGTTCAGGGTCTTGAGGGTAACTGACCCTAGTCCACTAGATATTAAACTTCTTGCAAATAATTAGGTAATTAACATTTTCTGACTGACTTTCTATAATACAGGATAACTTAAAATACTGATATGAAAACTGAGATTGCAACATTAATATACTGATAATAATGCATTCGAAATCTGAGGCATGTATATATCTATAACTTAAATAACTTACCTAGCATGTGTAATTCATGAACTAAAAGAACTAAATAGCTAGGGACCTAATTGGTGAAAAGAACCCACTAGTGAAATCCTACATACCTGGTGACAAAATTCACGGAGAAATCTTTCGATTTCGAGGCTAGAACTGATGGAACCTTAATGCGTTCTTGAACTAGGGTTCTTAACTTCTTTCTCCTCTTTACGCTAATATTTCTATGTTTTGGTGAATGATCCGAATTAGGTAAGTTCAAGTAATGTTTCTAGGCTAAAATTAACCAAAACTATGTAGTTTAGGGGTCCAATAGATAGGGGAAAAGACCAAAATAACCCCATTTAATAATCTGATGGGGCTGACCACGGCCAATTTCACGAACCGTGAAAGGGACCACGTACTGTTGGACCGGTAGTGGTCTTTGGCCAGTAGCTACTGGTTTTTTGGGGATCCGTCCACGAGCCCTACTACGGACCGTGTGGAGGACCATGGATCGTGAAGGTCCTCGTGGTCCTCACTTGGGCGTGGGGTCTGAGGGCTAGGCTTGGTCACCTACTGGTTAGCCCTCACGGATGCCACCACGACCCCTCATCATGAAAACGGACCGTGAAGATCCTTTTGTCCTTAATTGGGCGAGGGGCAGTCCACCTCTGGTGCCAAGGGGCTGAGTCCACAGGTAGGTCAACGGACCGTGGACCCTATCACAGTCCGTTAACCCTGTCGTGGTTCACTAGTTTAGGTAAATTTACATCAATTTTTTCTAGGTCTGGTTTTGGAGGTGTTACAATATCTCCCCCTTGGGAACATTCATACTCTAATGAAGACTAAACTAACTAAAATAGAGGGAAAGAGCAGCAAACACAACCACTAAATACTGGAAACTGATTTCTGACTGAACTAAGTCCCAAGAACATGAAAATTCACTGAAAATGCAAGTACAAACTAAAGGAACATGGTAGTAAGACTGAATTTACGCATGAATGACAGAAAAACTAAAGAGGAACCATTACCTCAAGTTGGAATGGAATCGGAAGGAAAGAGGTGAGGTGCTTCGCTTTCAAAGATACTTCCGCTTCCTAAGTAGCTCCCTCTACTAACTCATCCTCAAAACCTTGACTGAAGCGACTTCTTCATTTCTCAACCTTCGATTATGACGATCAAGAATCTCAGCCGGTACCTCTTCGTAAGTGAAACTATCCTTCACGGCCACAGTTTCTAAAGGTACAATAGATTTTGAATCACCCACACACTTCTTCAACAATGAAATGTGGAAAACCGGATGCACTACTGCTAGTTCTATTGGCAACTCTAACTCATAAGCCACTTAACCAACCCTCTTCAAGATTTTGTAAGGGCCTACATATCTAGGAATGAGCTTCCATTTCTTGCCAAATCTCATCACCCCTTTCATACACGACACTTTCAGGAAAACCCAATCATCAACTTGGCACTAACCAACCCTCTTCAAGATTTTGTAAGGGCCTACATATCTAGGAATGAGCTTCCATTTCTTGCCAAATCTCATCACCCCTTTCATACACGACACTTTCAGGAAAACCCAATCATCAACTTGGCACTCTGGTTCCCTTCTCCTTACATCTCCATAGGATTTCTGGCTACTCTGGGTTGTCTTAAGTCAATCTCTAATAAGTTGCACTTTCTCCATAGCATCATGAACTGAATCTAGCCCTATCAAGGCTGTTTCACCCACTTCAAACCAAATTGGAGATCTACATCTATGCCCATACAATGCGTTATAAAGGGATATTTGAATGAGGAAATGGTAGCTATTATTGTAGGCGAACTCTATAAGAGGAAGGTGATCATCGCAACTACCCTTGAAATCGATCACACAAGCTCTTAACATGTCCTCTAAGGTCTAAATAGTCCTTTACCGAATCTGTAGTCTTAACCGCCAAAAAGTGCGCAGACTTAGTAACTCTATCAACAATCACCCAAATGGAGTCATGATGTCTATGAGTACGAGGTAAACATGTAATGAAGTCAATATTGATCATTTCCCACTTCCAAGTAGGAATGTTGATCTATTTAGTCATACCTCTTGGTTTCTGATGTTCTACCTTGACTTGCTGACAATTGGGGCACTTAGCCACAAAATTCGCTATATCCCTTTTCATACCATTCCACCAAAAGACTTCCTGCAGGTCGCGGTACATCTTAGTGGCAACTGGATAAGTAGAATATCTTGAATTATAGGCTACTGTGAGAATCTGTTGTCTCAACTAACACACCTTAGGAACACATAATTGACCCTGATAGCGGAGCACAACATTTCCTCCTTGGGAGAAAACCTCAACTCTCTGCTGATGGACTGCACCCTCTAGTTGAAGCAATATTGGATCACTGTCTTGATTTTCCTTAAGCTCCACTATTAATAAAGATTCTGACCCATTATAAACTATTACACCACCAATTGATATGCTCATAAGACGAACACTTAAGTGAGCAAGTCTGTGAACATCTTTTGCTAGTTCCTTTCTTTTTTCCTCTACATGTGCCACACTACCCATCAATAGTCTGCTAAGAGCATCTTCTACTACATTGGTCTTACCGGGATGGTAATGCACACTCATATCATAATCATTGAGGAACTCAAGCCATCTCCTTTGGCGAAGATTCAACTCTTTCTGGGTGAACACATACTGAAGGCTCTTATGGTCTATGAACACATCTATGTGAACACCATACAAGGAATGTCACCAAATCTTAAGTGAAAATACCACTGCTACAAGCTCGAGGTCATGAGTCAAATAGTTCTTCTCATGTACCTTAAGCTATCTAGAAGCATAAGCTATAACCATACCTCGCTGCATCAACACACAACCTAGGACGACTATAGATGCATCACAATATATAACATAACCATCTCACCCCTCTGGTAAAGTCAAAATAGGAGCTATAGTCAACCTAGTTTTCAGTTCTGCGAAGCTTTTCTCACAATCATCGGACTACTGAAACTTGACCTTTTTCTGAGTCAATTTAGTCAATGTAGAGTCTATGGATGAAAATCCTTCCACGAACCTTCTGTTATAACCTACCAGACCCAAGAAACTTCTTATGTGTGTATGAGAGGTAGGTTTGGGCCATTGTTTCACTGTTTCTATTTTCTGAGAATCCACTCGGATCCCTTCACTAGACACTATATGACCAAGGAAAGCAACTGGCTGCAACCAAAACTCACATTTGTTGAACTTAGGGAATAACTGGCGATCTTTGAGAGTTTGCAGAACAACCCTCAAATGACTCGCACGTTCTTCCTCATTACTGAGTAAATGAGGATAACATTAATAAAGACGATAACGAACAAGTCCAAATACTGCTTGAACACTATGTTCATCAAATCCATGAATGTTGCAGGAGCATTGGTAAGTCCAAATGACATAAATACAAATTCATAATGACCATACCAAGTTCTGAAGGTTGTTTTCAGGATTTCACTATCTCTGACTCTGAGCTTATGATAACCGGATCTGAGGTCTATCTATGAGAAATGATTAGCACCCTAAATATGGTCAAAAAAGTCATGAATCCTGGGGATGGGATACTTATTATTGATTGTGACTTTGTTCAAATGCCTATAATGGATGCACATTATGAGAGAACCATCTTTCTTCTTCACGAATAACACTAGTGCACCCCATGGAGAAATACTAGGTCTGTGGAAGCCCTTATCTATATGGTCTTTCAAGTTCTCTTTCAATTCCTTAAGCTCAGTTAGAGCCATTCTGTAAGAAGGAATAGAGATAGGCTAGGTATCTGTAAGGAGATCAATTCCGAAGTCGATTTCCCTTTATGGAGGAACTCTGGGAAGATCTTCTAGAAATAATTTTGGGAACTCATTGACTACTGGAGCTGACTCAAGAGTTGGGGTTTCGGAGCTTGAATCCTTAACCCAAACTATATGATAGAGATAACCCTTAGAGATCATCTTTGTAGTCTTAAGGTAAGAAATGAATCGACCCATGGGCGCTAAGCTACCACTCTTCCATTCTAAGATTAGTTCGTCTAGAAACTAAAAACGAACAATCCTAGTTCTACAATCGACGGAGAAATCTTTCGATTTTGGGGCTGGAACTGATGGAACCTTGTTGCATTCTTCAACTAGATTTCTTGACTTCTTTCTCCTTATTACGATCTAATTTTTCTATGTTTTGGTGAATGATCTGACTTAGGTAAGTTCTAGTTATGTTTCTAACCTAAAACTAACCAAAACCACATAGTTTAGGGGTTAAAACGACGTAGTTTAGGGGTCCAACGCATAGGGTAAAAGACCGAAATAACCCCACTTAAAAATCTGGCAGGGCCAACCACGACCACTTTCCCGAACCGTAAAAGGGACCACGTACCGTGGGACCGGTCATGGTCCTTGGCCAATAGCTACTGGTTTTCTGGGGGTCTATCCATGAGCCCTACCACGGACCATATGGAGGACCACGGACCGTGAAGGTCCTCGTGGTCCTCACTTAGGCGTGGGGGTCTGAGGGCTAGGCTTGGTGGCTTACTGGTTAGGCCTCACGGATTCCACCATGACCCGTCGACAGGACCACGGACCGTGAAGGTCCCCGTGGTCCTTACTTGGGCGAGGGGCAATCCACCTCTGCTTCCAAGTGGCTGAGTTCATGGGTAGGTCAATGGATCGTAGACCTTATCACGGTCCATGAACCTTGTCGTGGTTCACTGGTTTAGGTAAATTTTCTATAATTTTTTTCTAGGTCTGGTTTTCGAGGTGTTACACTTTCCACAATAAATCTCTTTGTCATTCTGTAACATTATTATTTCCTCTATTACTGCAAAAACCTAGTTCTTGTATTTGTTAGCTTGTTATGATTTCTTCTATTGGTCTTAGAGTAGGTCTTTTCACTTAAAAGGTTAAACCCTTGTAAATGATCAATGGTTGGACAATAAGACCACTATTCAGTGTATGGATGGTGGAAGAACATATTGTACAACTCAGGTTTAAGGAGAGAAAAGAATAAGATGTTGCTTACAAGTGGGCAATTCATAACAATGCAAAGGCTAAGAAAATCTTGATATGTGGAATAGTTCCAAATGAGTATAATAGAATTTAAGCATGTCCAGACGCTAAAGTGAATTGGAAGACACCGCAAACAGCTCATGAGGGGACATGTCAGGTAAATAAATACATAATTGATAATCTGAATAGGTAGTATGAGTTGTCCAGAAAGATAGAATGAAACATAATACAAAACAAGCATACCCAATTCACTACCATCATTAATGAAATATATTCACTAGGAGAGATAGTACACACTAGAAAGGCTGTTAGAAAACTTCTGAATGTTGTCCCTGAATCATTGGAAAGCAAAGTTGAAGCAATTACTGAAGCACGTGACCTAGAAACTATGATGATGGATGAGCTTTTTTGAAATTTCATGACCTATGAGCTAAAAAATAATCAATAAAAGGAAATACGAGACAAAAGGAAATATAAGAACCTATTCCTCAAAGCAACAAATAAGGATGATTCCCGGTAAGAGAATATTTCTTTAATGACGAAGAGGTTCCACCAAATGCAGAAGGCTAGATCATTTGAGAAACCCTCAGAAGATGACCGACAAAGACATCAGTGAACAATTATGCCACAAATGTAGAAGCCTAGATAATTTCATCAAATTTTATCGCTTGTGGACTACGGAATACAAAAGGAACAAACTCGGAAAGGAAAAAAAGATCAGGAACGATCAATACATTCCTTGAAATCATAGACTAAGCAATCAAGAGGCTAATTTATCTATGAAATAAGCTTTTGCACAATGGGAAATTCATCTTGTGAAGAATCTGATGAGAGTACTATGAATTTCTTGTGCTGATGGCAATAACGGAGTGAACTGATGAAGAGAACCTATGTGAGTCCAAAGAAACAATCATAACACCAATGGCTGGAACAGACTCAAAAAAAGATGAAAATGGCAAGATGTCCAAGTTAAGTTTTCATCAAATTAAAGAAAATCTTCATCTTTATTCAAAGAAAAAAATAGAATCTCTATTTTGTACCCTCATAGATGCATATCACTCAACATGTCCAAAAGAAGAGAAAATGTCAAAACAATATGTATCTCTAAGAGCAGAAAATGAGAATCTTAATCAACATCTTCATGAAAACGTAATTAATAACTTCAAATCCACTAGGAAAGAGAAAGATATAAAAAACAATGTTCGCATGGCTCTGGAGGAAAATGTAAAAGTCTTAAGTAACAACGTGCATTCCATGATTAAAAGGAATGAAGTTCTCATTGAAGAACTTCAAAATACAAAAATGGAATTAGAACAGAATATGAGATGGAAAAATTCCTCCATGCTTGGTAATATCCAAAAGAGTCAATCATCAACTAGACAAAATCTTCAAATTTTGAACCCATGAAAATTAAATCCTAAATCCTTCACTAGGGAATACATGTTTCCAACAACCAGAGATTTTGAGGTTACTTGGTATTCATCAAGATTGTTGTATGTGGATGAGAAACTACACACTGATGAAAGTAAATAGAAAATAGATTAGTGATGCATCATCAACTTAACTTTGAATTGAATAAATAACAGACTTGAACAATCTAACCTACTCCATCCATCCACAAAAACAGGGTGAAACAAACATATAAAGCTACTTTTAAAACCTTCTTTTTCCATAGTAGCAGTAATATTACTGGTTTCAAACTTTTTCACACTTTATTTTATTTCAATGTAACAACTATTGTAAAGCTTTTAATGTTCAAAACTAAAATAGTCATTATTCTAAAGATTTTCTAACTACTTTTGCATGAGCCGAGAATCTATCAGAAACTTTATCTCCCACGTAGGTAAGGTTAGGGGGGAGCTAGTAAGGGCTCAAGGGTTCATGCAAATAAATTACATTGTTAAAATTATTTTTTAAGTATATAAAATAGATGTTGACCCCCCCCCCCAAGACTTCTTCGTGTGTTATCTCTTCAACTTTTGAACCCCTTCATATCCGTCATTGAGTAAGGTCACCTTCCCCAGACCCCACTCATGAAATTATATTGGATATACATGTTCATACTTCAATTTATAGAAGAAAAATACTTGAAAGAGGCAATGCACATAACCTTGGTTGATAATTTTAACCACTCAAAATGCAAGAAAGACAACATATTAAGTGAATGACATAGACACCTGCCTGTGGAGTAAATCCCTCAGACAAAATAACTATACAGATAGATAAAACAAATTTATCTACTCTGAAAATCAGCAATTTGAGAGTTAATAAACACGACAAACAATAAAGAAGAACATGAAGCAGCAAGATTTTGTTAAGGCTAGAGGGTTGCACTTGTAAAATTTCTGCCTTTGGACTTTGATTCAATGTTGAAATATTTGGTTCCATAGCACAGTGGTGAAAAGATGTGATCCATGTCATGTCTAGACACAACAGAGACGCCCATTCCCATCTTTTCCTTAAACAATATGGAATCAACCTGATTCTTGAAGAATGAAGCAAATCTATCTCCTCCAAACATTGCCATTTCTCATTCCATCATATAAGCTCTCTCCTTACTTCCAACTCCAACATCTGCTTTTGAGAAACCTCTTCTGCAATGATCTCTTTCCTCATGCGCTCCTTATCAATCTCATTCCTTATTGCCTAAACCGCATTGCTACTACGGTTCAATGACTAGGGCTCCATCAAACCAACTAAAACAAAAAGGATGGTATAAAAATGCACTTGTACACACAATAAAACAAGTTGATTTTTTGAAAACAAACCTGCAGGGATGGTGAGTTGAGTGGAACCTAAAATTTGATCAGAGGATGGATACTCCAACACCATTAAACCTAATTAATTATTTCTAACAAACATTCTTATATTCTTTAAATAGATTAAAAACTTTTTTAAAGTTCCAATTTTATGCCCAAACAGAGTTGATCTGACATTTAAGATGAACATAAGTCAAATTAAGTTGCAAAATTTTACCTTGGATTTGTTGCTATTGCTTTAGACAAGGTGGCTGATAGTAGCCTGTTTCTTCAATCTAGTTCATGTTGTGGCGTTTTCTCAGATTTGTCGACAAAATTTATGTAACTCTTTATTAAATTCCTTTGTATTCTTCTAATTCGTTTAGGTCAAAAATATCATAAATTCTATGTAATAAGGTTGCTTTGACCAAAACATGTCATTATGGACACGTGTCATAAAACCTCATGGTAAAATGATTTTCAAAGTTTGAATTTAATAAATATAACTTATTTATTTATTAAGCCCAATGATTTTCATATTTCTTTTTGGCTCTTTTGTTTTCTATTCCAACGACTCGACGATTTGTTTTTCTCGTTTTCTGACCCTGACTCGCCTAGAATCGATTGTTTTCCTCAAATTTTCCTTAGATTCAATTATGTAATACAAGAACACAAGAATTTACTCAGTTTTCCCCAAGAACAACTCTCAACAATCGAAACCCTCACCCCAAAATTCATCAAAACTTTATAAACAAAGCATGAAGAACAAAACCTCAAGAACACCCATTAAGAATTCAAATCATTCAACCTCAAGAACGAAGTTATGGATGGAATTTACATGATTGGCATGTGGATGAATGAACCCAACACTATGAAAGCTTACATACCTAGATCTAGCAAAACAAATCCTCTATTCGCAAGAGATCTTATTCGTTCTTCCTTTTCTCCTATTTTCCTCTTCTTGAACTCTCTTCTAAAACCCTAAGCGTAATTTAGGATTTGTAAAACTGACCCAAATCAGATTTGACCCCAAAACGTTTCTAAAAATGTTTAAATCTGAAGGGGTCAGAAAAAAACCAAAATACCCCTCACTAATTCAGGTAACTTTCCTTAACTGGACAGGCTAACTTCAAACGGCCATATCTCCCTCATCCAAACTAGAAACTTAGCAAACTCGGTGGCATTGGAAAGAGGATTTAAAGACCTTTCTATTGAGCCGAATACAACTAAGATTCTATTGCATATACTTTGATGAAGCTTTGAAATACAAAATCTAGAAAACCAAATCAAAATCTAAGACTCAAATCTTTCTATTGTTGTCTTGGATCCACAATTAATCCTACAGATCCTCAGGATTGGTATAATCATTTATATCCTGTAGTTTGTAGTTTCCCCGAACCAAGCCAAGCATTACAACTCTTTCTACCCATTCAATGTAAAGACGGTTTTCAGTGCTATTTATCCAGTTACAGAAGCAACCCCATAGGCTTTCGCTGTCGCGTCTCTCTAAAATTGCAGTCATGATAAAATCTTGGTTTATTTAATCATCAAGGACTCCCAAACACAAGAGTTTTCTACAAATCAAAATAGACAATGGAAGGTTTTTTATTCAGTAGTATAACATTACGTATATATATACTCGTGTCAACCAAGGTTTATGTGGATCTATTCAAATTTTTAATGAAGTTGTTTTGATATCTTATGGGCCACCTAACGCATTTTGTACTGAAAGTTATGGCCATTGACGTTGACCCAAAACTCACAACTTAAGCTTCACTTGAACAAATCTCAAATTAGCTCTTTCTAAATTTAGCTCTTTCTAAGGCGGGATGTCATGATAAAAGTTCTCTAACTACCCAATAAGTAAATAAGTGTAATTTGCTAAAATTTTTGTGCACTTCTTCCATATGCTTCAAGAAGATTGTGTGACATTAGTTTTGACATACTGCAAGTAGAAGGTGAAGTTGATTGTGAATATGAAATGTCAATAATGTAATCAGAGGTGCTATGTTTCCCTTTTTTTCTCAAAACTAGGTAATTTGTTCGATTTTAAATAAAAACAAACAGCAAAACACTAACAAAAATAAAATAGAATTAAATAGGAAAAGTTAAGCCTATTGAATTTACATTGTGTTCTAAAGAATATTATTCTCCTCAATGTATCCGAGATAATGAAATATATCCCGGTAGAATTGAACAATTTACTCATCAGTATAGTGGTACTAAAAACTTTAGTGAACAGTAAACTCATTTGACAACATTAAATCACACGATTTTCTTTTAAGTGCAAGAAAAAGAAGAGCAGAAGATCAGAAAATAAGAGAAAACTTCTCTATTTATACTTAACAAAGGAAAGTCGAAGAAATGATTCTTGTGTCTTATCAGATAAATCACAACACTTCGAAAAAGTTAACGCTTTAAAAAACTCATAACCACCCTTCAATATGAAATGATGCTATTCAAATTGTATTTTTGAAGAAAAACTACTTTATTTCTCATTTGCACTTTTTAATATCCAACACTAATCACCTCATCAAGTTGAGCAATCCCTTGTGAACTTTTGTCACAGGCCTATAACAATCTTTATGAAATATCACATCCCTTCAAAAAGATCACAACCTTTCGAAAAAATCGCAACTCTTAGGAAAAGTCTCAACTTTTCATAAAAGTCACAACTCTTCCTTTTTTATTCACACCTTACAAAATTCAACGACACATCTAAACAAGATCATAGATTAGAAAAATCACACCACATGTATCCAAAGTTAACATTCATAAATTTGATTTCCTTAAACAACAAAAATGAAATAGTAGTTAGTAGACAGAACCACGAATCCAAAGTTAATACTGGTAACAACAGTTTTACTTGACAACAAAAATAAGCTACTAATTGTTGACACAATCATTCCTCTGCGATTTTTACACTACTTGTCATTGCGAATAAAATCATGGTTGATCGTTTATACCTGCAGTTTTTTCCTCTGATTTCTTCCCTGATATCATATCATCGAAAGGATGTTCCATAAGCTGGATGAATTGTGGTTTCATTGGTGAAAGACCGACGCTGCAGTTTTTGCTCTCCTCTTTGCGTTTGTGTTTTTTTACCAATCTTATGTGCCTTCATCACCGTTACAGCGAAGGTCCCTATTTTGCATGTGTCACACCAAAACGTGAACCCCCTAATGTTTTGCTTTTCATGATCAACGTTCTTTCTCATGTCATCTGCACTGTCATCTATCAACAAGGATGGTGGATCATTATTGTTTGGACTTGATGATCCTTCCTCTGATTTCTTCCCTGATATCATATCATCGCAAGGACGTTCCACAAGCTGGATGAATTTTGATTTCTTTGGAAAAAGACCAATGCTCCAGTTTTTGTTGTCCTTCTTCTGTTCTCTAAAAGTTGCCTCCTTGCGTTTGTGTTTTTTTTCCTACAAGTGGCCATTCAAGCCATCTTGACTTGTAGTACATACCTCACAAAGTTCACAATTCCACTCCGTAACATTTTTCAGTGGAGCACTACTTAATGAAGGCTTATCAGAAACCTCTTCAATTAGAGTTGTAACTTTCTGTTTTGCTCCAAAGAAAATAGTGTCAGGCTTAGCCTGTATCAATCTAAATATAAGCACTTCTCAGAAATTTAAACACCTCGTAAATGGTTTGTGGATCTTAAAGCATTAAATGAATCTACACTTGCTTTGATTAAGGAAACATATTTTGGAGTACACTTTCCTGATTTGGCTCAACGTTTACTCACTTGCCATTGATAACGTGTATGAAAGAAATATTCTTTCCAAGAATTTACATTCAGCACAAAAAATTACACTAGAGAAAATCTTCTAACTTCAAAATTTAATTCTAGTGATTTTTGAACTGCTTTTACTTGAGTTGAGTATATATCGGAAACAACCTCATCATCTCGCAGGTAGCGTAAGGTCTACATGCAGACTATCTTCCCCAATTTACAGAGAAGCTTTAAAGTGGTGATGCACATAATCAGATATTTAAGAATTAATAATCAGGGCCAACAATAAAAAAGAACACTAGCTAGCAAGATTCCGCTAAAGCCTGGGGGCTTCGATTCAATATTGACATTTTTGATTCCCCATCACAGTACCGAAAAGGAACCTCTGAGATCATCTCCTCAAAGGCCTCAGCCTGGTTCTTCAATCCATCTCCTTCACACATTACTCCTTATCTTTCCATCAGAAATCACACGAGATTTGTTAAATTGTGAGAAGAAGAGTAGAATATCAGAATATATATGAAAAATGAGGGAAACCACTATTTATAGCAAACAAGTGTGATCTAATTTATGTTTTTTCCTAAAAAGAACATCATTTTTCATAATATTTTTTAAAACGCATGTTTTCTATAATTGATGTTTTTTCCTAAAAGAGAACTTCATTTTTCAATAACACCTTTTAAATTACATGTTTTCTCTAATTGATGTATTTTTCCTAAAAAGAACTTCATTTCTCAGTAACACCTTTTAAATGACATGTTTTCTCCAGTTGAAGAACTTCATTTTTCATTAATACCTTTTAAACGACATGTTTTGTCTAATTGATTTTTTTCCTAAACAAGAACTTCATTTTTCATTAACACCTTTTAAATTACATGTTATTCTCTAATTTATGTTTTTTCCTACAAAGAACTTCATTTCTCATTAACACCTTTTAAACGACAAGTTTTCTCTAATTGATGTTTTTATTCTAAAATGAACTTCAATTTTCATTAATACCTTTTAAACGACATGTGTTCTCTAATTGATGTTTTTTTCCTAAAAAAGAACTTCATTTTTCATTAACACCTTTTAAATTAATTTTTTCTCTAATTGATATGTTTTTCCTAAAAAGAACTTCATTTCTCATTAACACCTTTTAAAAGGCATGTTTTTTCTAATTGATGTTTTTCCTAAAAAAAGAAATTCATTTTTCATTAATACCTTTTAAATACATGTTTTCCCTAATTGATCTTTTTTACTAAAAAGTACTACATTTCTCATTAACTCAATTTTTTAAAAATGCATATTTTATCTAATTGATATTTTTCCTAAAAATGAACTTCACTCATTAACACCTTTTAAATTACATGTCTTGTTTTTCTCTAATTGATATATTTTTTTCTAAAATGAACTTTATTTCTCATTTACACCTTTTAAATGACATGTTTTCTCTAGTTGATGCTTTTTCCTAAAAAGAACTTAATTTTTCATCAATACTTTTTAAACAACATTTTTTCTCTAATTGATATTTTTTCCTAAACAAGAACTTCATTTTTCATCAACACCTTTTAAATTACATGTTTTTCTCTAATTTATGTTTTTTCCTAAAAAGAACTTTATTTCTCATTAACACCTTTTAAACGACATGTTTTCTCTAATTGATGTTTTTTTCCTAAAATAAACTTCATTTTTCATTAATACCTTTTAAACGACATGTTTTCTCTAATTGAGGTTTTTTCCTAAAAAAGAACTTCATTTTTCATTAACGCCTTTTAAATTACATGTTTTCTCTAATTGATATTTTTTTTCCTAAAAAGAACTTCATTTCGCATTAACACCTTTTAAAAGGCATGTTTTTTTCTAATTGATGTTTTTCCTAAAAAAAGAAATTCATTTTTCATTAATACCTTTTAAATAGATGTTTTCCCTAATTGATGTTTTTTTCTAAAAAGAACTACATTTCTCATTAACACATTTTTTTTAAAAAAAATGCATATTTTATCTAATTGATGTTTTTCCTAAATATGAACTTCATTTCTCATTAACACCTTTTAAATTGCATGTCTTGTTTTTCTCTAATTGATATATTTTTTTCTAAAAAGAACTTTATTTCTCATTTACACCTTTTAAAAACTCAACAATATCACGTCATAAAGCTTAGCAGTGATTCTTAAGGCTGGACATAAAATATCGAAAATCGAATCACTGAAACAAAACTTTTGATAATTTGGTATTCAATAATTCGGTATTTGGTATGATATTCAGCAGTAAACTTTTAGAATTATGGTATTCGAGTTTGAGTTTGGTAGGAGATATTAGTACCATTTGGTATTTGGTATTCGGTATTTTTCTGAATACCGAATTATTTACTTAATGAAAGTCATATATCAACATGGTCATTACTCTTTAGTACAAATCCAAAGAGAATTAAAGAATAAACTTAGACACCTCAAATACATATATATATTTTAGTTGTTTCAATTTGTTTTTCTTGATGTCTTCTTACTTGTTGATATTCTATTATATTGTGCATCAACATAAAAAAATTGAAATAATTGGAGAAATAATATTAACTTTGTAATACAATCAACTACAATTTCAATACAGTATTATCAAATATCGTACCAAATTAAAGTTTAATTTATCAATTACTAAATAACCGAATCAAAATTTAAAAATTTAGTATATGATATCTACTTTTAATTACCAATTACCGAACTCAAAATTTGAGAATCTCGAACCGAACACGCACCCCTTAATTAATTCTTCCCAAATATCCAACTATTAAAATTAACAAAAAGGGTTTTGTTACCTATGATTAAGTAATTATTACAAAAGTTGGAATTAATCCCTTCAAAAGTTTCTCTTTGTCAACTTTATCTTCTACCCGATAGTAATATTTGTTCCTAAAAATAAAATATTGGCTCCTCAATAATTAATAATCTTGTATGAAATAATCAAGTATTATTATAAAGTATTACTCCCTCTATTTCATATTAACTGAATTTTTGAGATTTTTTTCATTGTTCAAAATAGTTGAATTGTTCAATGTTCAAGATGAATGTTAATTTTTTTTTCAATATTTGTGCTCTTCTTTAATGAAGTTTGATAGTTTCTAGGAAACAAAGAGCACTACTTATAAATTAAATCATTATTTAAATTATGTCCTTGATATAGTGGAGTATAGTATAGATGTCAACTACACCAGGAAGTTGATTTCACTTATTATCTTCATTACTTCCCTCTATTATGAAGATAACCTCCACTTTTATGAGCATTACTCATCAATATATCCACTCATGCACAATGTTAAGATATTCGTTGAATTAGAAATAAATTTATCATAGATATAATTGAGGGAAAAGAGACTATAAAGTTTTGATACGCATGCATACAAAATTTATTGTATATAAGAAATAGATTTCGTATGCATTCTAAGAAATAAAATATATGGATGAACTCATGATAAGAATGCATATTTTAAAAGAGAATAATTGTTTTCGTCCATGTGTTATCATTTTATTTTGGATTTGGTCCCTATGATAGCTCAATCATACTTAACCTTTGATTAATCAAAGTAAGTGATTTCAGTCCTTCTACTAACGGTGAATATAAATTTAAACAGACCAGTTACTGATGTCAGGGATAATTTTGGTATTACAACAAGAAACACTACCATGTAGAGAACAAAACCTAAAGATAGAACAATTTTGTAAATTGTCATGCCACGAGACTACCCCTGAGACGTGGACACGGGACCTAGGACCACAAGTGATCCCAAGCTAACCCTGCTGGGATGATCATGAGCATACTAAAGATAAGTTGAATAATAAACTGATATGGAAATTATAATGATAAATAAAATGAAAAAATGGGGAATACCCATATACTATAACTGAGATGAATGAAAACTGATGAGTTTAATACAAAGAAAATATTAACTCAATACGAAGCTGAATCTAACTATGTCTGAAATATGCCTCTAAAATGACTAGAAATGTTGGGACATGCCCAACTAGATCTAGCAAAATTGAAACTACAAACTAAAAGCGATAAAGATAAACATATCACTAGTCCTCGAAGAATGAGGACTCACCACTGATGCTACTGAACTGAAGATTGAGAACCGATCTAAGCGTGATTTAGATGCTGAGAACCTGAACCTACATCACGAGAAGATGTAGCGCAGAGTATGCGTCAGTACTTGAAAGGTACTGAGCATGCAAGATAGAATAAAGCTGAAATAAACCTATAACATAACGAGCAATAAAGCAAGAGCATAATTTGAACATGATATAGATACTGAATACTAAGCTAACTGAATGCAATGACCAAATTTATAACATGCTAAAACTGAGTAATGACTGTACTGTAAATGAGGTCAATGCAATATAATCTGAGTGAAGTGTAGGAGCTACTAATAATCGACAATAAAACCACATGAGCTAAATGTGGAGTCCGATGTATACGTCCCATCGAGAGGACCCAATATACCCGGACAAAGGTATAGAGGCATGACTGATATGATCACTAACTGATATTGTCCACAGAAGGGACTTACACCTACGTGGCTCTTAGTTTTGGGATTATATGGGTACGCTGAACCCTAGTTCAGCTCGGTATTATGCTACTCCTAATAGATTAAGTGGTTAACACATTATGACTGAGTTTCTATATATAATGGATAGCTCTAAACTGAAAATGCAATCTGAGAATGCAACAATTAATCTGATAATGATGCATTCATAAACTAAGGCATGTATAACTGAATACATAATGACTGAAATACTGAATAACTCAAAATACTGACATGTAGATACTCATACTTGAAAACTCCCTCTTAGAAAACAATTCAAAATCATAGTATACTGTGATCATTGATGACATGGGAAGTCCTACTGCATAAACATTGATGGTATAACTAGATACCATATTGTTCATACATTGATGACCTACTCGATTGTCATACTAATCATGTTTTAGAAGCTCTTTCTCAAAATGCATCTTAACTTTCTCAAAAACCCAGTTAAAACTCAAGTGTTGTCGTTTTAAAAGCTTCTCAAGATTTATAACTCAAAATAGGGTTTATGCTAAAATATACTGATAATGTGGTGTTCAAAATTGGAGTATGTATATCTGAATAACTGAAATATCTAACCTAGCATGTGTAATTCAATAACTAAAGAAATACATAGTTAGGGTTCTGAAATTCATGCAATAAACTGAGTACAAACATGACAATCTAATTTGGGACATATTCATAAGTAATTCATGAGAATCTACTGAAATTCTAGAAACCCTAGGTCTATTAATAGTAAGAGAATCAAGAAACTAACTTAGTTGTAGGGACCTAATGGGCAAAAGTAACCCACTAGTGAAATTCCACATACCTAGTGACGAATTCCACGGAGAAATATTTAGATTTCGGGGCTGGAACTAATGAAACCTTGTTGCGTTCTTGAACTAGGGTTCTTGTACCTTTTTCTCCTCTCTTGCTTCTTATTTTTCTATGTTTTGATTAATGATTTGACTTAGGTAAGTTCTAGTTATGTTTCTAGGCTTAAACTGACTAAAACCTCATAATTTAGGGTCTAAACAACGTAACTTGGGGGTCCAATGAAATAGGAAAAGACCAAAAGACCCCTGACTTAACTGTTGTCGGAGTGACCAACGGATGGGACCTACGGGGCCGTAGGTCAATCTACGGTTTGTAGATTGAGGTCGTAGGTCAAGTCTTTCCGACAAGGCTTCACTAAAACGAGCAAAATTATTTACTCGGAGGTCGGATTTTAGAAAACTCGATGGCGTTGGAAAGAGAATTCAATAATCTATCATATCATAGGTCATGGTACATACTAATTACTTTTGTGCTGGGAGTGATGACCATTTGAAGTTGACCCAATTAGCAATTTCCCCCTAATTGGCTGGTGGCCTTCACCAATGATTAGACCTACAAACCGTGGATCGAATGATCGTTCGTGCTGGTCAACTATCGTTCGCGTTAGAGGCTGGGTAAAGGGAGTCTCGATCCACGACACTGACCACGGACTACGGTCTAGCCTACGGACCGTGGGTCGAGACTTAGCCGATTTTCTGAGCTGGGTTTAGGGAGGGATTGTAGTGGTGAACCACGGACAACCAGTATGGGTCATGATCTGACCTACGGTCCATGGGTGGCAACCGTGGGTTGCACCTACAACTTCTCAAAATCTGCATATTTGGTTTGTTTCGGATATTAGGTGTTACATAAATTCTCCTATAACATTTTTTCTCATACAAAACCATATTGCATCTTGACTCTCTTCCTCAATTTGAATGTGAATTAATTCTCTAATACAGTACTCTATGTGTTTGTTGGTTAATGAACAATTTTTCGATTTAGTTGCCTCCCAACTTATATGAGAATACAATCTAGACACTCCTCCTGCAACACTAAAAACAACTCAGTACACTTATTTAAGAGCAACAATATCATTCAATTTAACAACAAAATGCTGAAGCAAGAATCAGCTACAATTCACGTCAGCATGTAAGTACTCAATTAATTTATTTATAGCCTAAATCGGTTATTATATGAAAATATGAGTAAAAGATTGAGTTATAAGATTACTAACACAACATCTAATATTTTACATAAAGAATAAATATAATTTTTTTTGAAAAAGCTATAAGAATTATAAAAATCAAATATTTGTAGTGCATAATCTAAATTTGTATGACATATTACATTTTGTGTTTGTTCTACTTATTAGAATGACATAATCATATTGTAACAGCCATATAGAATAATTTTGATGAAGAAAAGGGGGTAATAAAAAGGACTGTGATTTATTATTGTTATGTGATGTGTTGAGAATGATTTAAAAGAATTATTGATTAATTTTTTATGTCGTATCACGATGTATTCTTGTGAATTGTGCATTGTTATGGAAAAGGTCATCTCCTCATTATTTGTGTGAAGATGTCATTTGCATTAGTTTTGAGACATGGTTGTGACAAGTGTTATGGGAATTGAGGAAGAATAGGATATTAAAGAGTATGTAACATTTTAAGGGACGTGTCGCACGCTGCAACATATATATTATGATTCAAGAGAGGTGTCACTGTGAGATATTCTATTATCGAGGAATGTGTCGCACGTTGTGATGGATTCTATTATCGAGCGATGTCACGAACACCTTGATGAATTTCTATTATCGAGGATCGTATCGTATGTCGTAATAGATGCATTCACATATATATATGTACTCCCTGGGTCCCGAACTAAGAAACAACGGTGTGTATCACTAGGTCTGACATGCATCACCATACTTGACATTGCATATCTTTATCATTTGTGATTTTGTGAGTGCTTTTCAGTTGAACTTATGATTGATGAAGTTGATCTTGAATGTTACTGATCAGTAATTGTTGTAATTGAGTTATGTGCTATGAAATTGTGAACAGTTAGGTTGGGTTGATTTTATGCAGGTTGTAATTGTGGAGGGTCGGTTGTGGTGGTAGGAGTACCCATATTCTATATTCTTAACTTGTATTTAGGAGTTCGCTTGCCGAGTACGTTGTGGTTTGGTACTCACGTCTTGCTTCTACATTTGTGTAGGTTATCAACCCGGATCTTCACGATACTCTCTCTTATATTCTTGTCTGAGGCTTCCTATGGAGATTTGGGAGGTAGTTGATTGTCATCTCATCAGACCTTTTTACTCATACTGATGATCTTGTTCTACTTTAGAGACAACATCATTTGAGACTTGTTTATTTCTTTCAAATCTATTGTAATACATTAGAGGCTTGTACACGTGACAACCATGTTTTGGGGATAGATGTAAGATAATTATTAATTTCCACATTATTTTATAGTATTAGACTTTTATTCTCGCTTTTCTTTCGCATTTATTATATTATTTGGATTTTAAGCTAACTTGTTTTAGTGGGATAAGACGAGTGTCATCATATCCATTTTTGGGTCGTGAGGAAATGGTATGAGAGCCCAGTTTGATAGGTCTCACGTGTTCACAAGCCAATTCTAGTAGATTTTTGGGTATCGTCGTGGAGACGTCTGTTCTTATCTTTGAGAGGCTATAGTAACTTTTAGGAAAAATCTTAACTTTTTGAATCTTTATCATGCGTCCTTAGTCCGATCTGATTCTTATATCTTCCTTCCATTCTCTGCAACTTATAGTGATGACTCGTGCGTCGTTCTTCTTCTGAGAAACTGATGTGTCGTATATGAATTTGATGTTAGACCTGATCCTATGGTGAAAATGATAGACTTATGAGAATGATGTGTGTTCAAATTCAAAATGTTCAGTAATTTGAAGGGGTTGAGTTAGGTGATGGCTCGACAAAGCATTTTGAGGATATCTGAATGATGAGGCTGGACAGTGGTCCAAGGGACTTCGTAAGCGTAGTATCTTTTTTGGGATAGTTACTCAGCAATAGTGAATAGTAATCATGTGGTATATATGATATTTGGAGTGGTTCATCAATTGGAAGTGGAATTATTAAAGAAATAAGTCGGTATGCACATTGTGACTTTGAAAACTACAATTAATAAAGATGTCATAGCAAGTATGGATTGCTTACCTATGATGAGACCTATGCTGCATTAATCGAGGTCAGAATTTGTACTATGATTTGGGTGTATGTCAAAAGGGTCATGATACGACTACTACAATGATATTGATTCTTACTTGGTTAGAGTTATGAAGTGTGTTACTCTTGCTATCGACCTTATCTAAGAAAGAATATATATCGATTTGGTAGTTATTGTAGTTACATAATGGGAATAAATATGTGGCTATTTGGGTACAATCTTTCGATTGGTATGATATGTTCTAGTGCTGGATCTAACGGACTTTCACGATATGGTACTAGTGGTATATGAAAATGGATACGTCAATTTTCAAGTGTAAATACTAATTACTTAAGGAATTATCAGTTGTACCACATCTTCATAAAATGATATTCGATGTTTCATTCATATTTAAGAACCAACTAGCTTGTTACTACAAAAACTTGGGTTAAGCATTGTTTTTAAGGAAAACTATAGTGGTTGATCTTTTGTAAGGTATTAACGCGTTCAGGTTGTGAAGTGTATTTTGCGGATCTAATTAGGATTGATAATTTCATCGTAAGCTCAAAATAAGTGGATTGATGTCGAAATGAAAAGATTATGGGTAAAAAAAGGCAGGGACTATACTTGTGTGAAGGCAATTAAGGATTTTACTAGGAAAGTGAGTATAAAATTGGGTTAGTCCATTGTATTTTGTTGGTATAATTGGATTAAGGTTGTAGTTGTGGAGGTTCGCTTGGGGTGGTTTGAGTACCCGTATTATATATTCTTAACGTTTGTTTAGGAGTTCACTTGGTGATTGTTGATTTTGAAAGTGATTAGGGCGTTATGCGAAAACTTACAATTGGATATCATATGGTTGATAAATCAAATAACGAAAGCTTATACTAAAAATAAAAAAATATTATATGGAATTTGTCCAATTGGCCTACATATTAAAAAAACATTAAAATTGTGTAGAGCAAATCTCTCCATAAGCAAAAGTCTCTAAATGACTACATTATGGATACTATTGTTGTTCTTTATGAGAATAGAAATCTTCAATTTATAGATCTCCAAACTCTCCTCTAAGGAAAGAATAAACCAAATATGGAAGAATTATATATTTTTCATTCAGGAAAAGTAAAAACATTTATGGTAATGTTTTGTCTTTTCTTTTAGGGAAAACTAAACTTCAAATAAGGTGAGAAAATTAGGGCAAAACCCTAACAAATCTCTCTTTTTGGCTGGATTTTCTTTACAAAACTTGATCTACCTTCTTCACACGCATGATAATCTTATTGTTCACATAGTCTTCATCACTATTGCTTGCCATGGTTAAAAATAAGGTTTAAAATATATGGGTTAAAAATGGTTTAAAACTATTTTGTTTTTATTTTTAAAATTGCAGCAACAAGAATGTTGAAAATATGGTTTAAAACTTCTTCTCCACATGTAGTTGGACAAAATCTTCATCATCATGAAAATATTTACAAATGGTTTGAAACCGCTTGAATGCATCTTCAACCTAGATGAACCATTGGATAATGGGATTGTTGGACCATGTGCTCTGATACCACTTTTTGGGTTCAAAAGTGATTAGAGCATCATGCGAAAACTTACAATTCCATATCATATAGTAGATAAATTAGATGACGAAAACTTATACTAAAAATCAAAAAATTATTATTTGATTTGACCAGTTGGTTTACATATTTAAAAATTAATAAAAAGACATTGAAAGTGTAGAGGGAAAATTCTTCCCATAAACTAAACTGTTAATGGTCTACATTATGGATGCTATTGTTGTTCATTATGAGAATAGGGATCTTCAATATATAGATCTCCAAACTTTTCCTCTAAAGAAAGAATAAACCAAATATGGAAGAATATTATATTTTTCTTTCAGGAAGAGTTAAAATATTTATGGTAATGTTTTGTCTTTTCTTTTAGGAAAAAAATAAACTTCAAATAAGGTAAGAAAATCAGGGCAAAACCCTAACATTGAGTACCATGTGGTTTGGTACTCACCCCTTGCTTCTACATTTGTGTAGGTTATGAGCTCGAATCTTCATGATATTCTCTCTTCTCTTCTTGTCCGAGGCTTCCTATAGAGATTTGTGAGGTAGTTGATTGTCATTTGAGCAGGCCTTTTTAATCCTACTTATTATCTTGTTCTACTTTAGAGACAACATCATTTGAGACTTGTTTATTTCTTTCAAATCTATTGTAATACATTAGAGACTTGTAAACATGACAAACAGGTTTTGGGGTATATTTAAGTTAATTAACAATTTCCACATTATTTTATAGTATTGGACTTTTATTCTCGCTTTACTTTCGCATTTATCGTATTACTTGGGTTTTAGGCAGACTTGTCTTGGTGGGATAAGACGAGTGTCATCAATCCATTTTTAGGTCATGACATATATTCTTATTATTTTTTTAAAAATAAAAGAAAATGAAAATTTAGAAGTGCACACAGTTAAATATGTAATAAACTATGATACATATATTTCAACTTTTTTTATAAACTGAAGTTTGCATAACTAAAATTCAAAATTAATTTGGATTTACATGATTGGTTACATATTTTTGTGTTGGATTTATATGATTTACATTTTCTATTAGAGATGTTTATTATAATAACACTAATAGATTCTACCTTTTCTTTCACATGACAGATGAAGGTGAAAATTCATATATGTACACCATAAAATTACACTATAAGGGTTGGTGGGTGTTTGAGTAATGAACTATGTTAATGGACATATAACTTATTATGACTATTGCAATGGAGATGAAAATTCCATTATTCAGATGAGGCAATGTATGAAAAAGTTTAAAGTAAATGATAAAAAGGTGAAATTTTGGTTCAAGTTTGGCCTTATTTTGAGACAAGTCTAAGACTTTTGTCAACTGATATAGATATATATATATATATATATAAACCTTGTCGATGAAATGTCTGACAGTAGAGAAGTGGAAATATTTGTTGAGTACATGAAAGAGGAGCAATGGAACTATGATATAGCTGATTCTGAGGGCAACCTACAACAAGGCGGAGAAGATTTTGTCGATGTGAATATAATAGAAAAAAGTGATGAGTGTGACTCCACATGTGAAGAACGTGAGTCATTTAATGGCTCTGATTATTTCTTGGAAGAAGATGATATGATTTTTGATAAAATCATTGACTCTATTGTAGAATGGATTGCCTTAACGGGAGAAATACAGAAAATCAAGTTAAAGAAAAAACAATGGAGGTTAGAGTTATCTCAAACATGTTAGCTATGTTTCACAATGACACTTAAGAAAATGATTGTGCTATATCATATGAGGATATAAAGAGTTTTCATGGAGATTCTGATGATGAAGATCCTAAAAGATCTAATGTTTTTACTCCAACTAGACATTTGGAGGATCAAAAATTTAAGTTTACGCTTAATATGATTTTGGGCTATAACAAAGAATTCAAGTGAGCAATTGATTTACATGTTGTGTTACTAAAAATGACATCAAGTTTAAGAAGAACGAAAGTACAAGGTCCAAGGCAATTTGTAAGGTGTCAAGTTGCAAATGGTTCATATTTGTATCAAAGTTTAATCACGATGAACCTTTAAAAGATCAAGACAATAGGCCTTGACCATTGTTGTGGCAAACAAAGAGATAACAAGACTATTGACTCTGTAGTTTTAGCTAAGAAGTACGTTGAAGAATTAAGAATAAATCCAAGTTGGGGAGTAAAAGAATTTCAAACTCAAGTGATGAGGACTCATAATTATACTATTACTCGAACCCAAGTTTATATGACAAAGAGGAAGACATTAGATCTAATTACAGGAACTAAAGAAGAGAAGTTTGATATGTTATGGGATTACTGTGGTTAGCTAAGGAGGAGTAATCTAGAGACTACGTGTAGTTTGAAGCTAGATGAAAAAAAAACAATGGTTAATGGTAGAAAAATATTTTTGATACTTTATATATGTTTTACAACTTTCGAATAGGGTTTTTTAGCGGGATGTCGACCTATAATAGGGTTGATGGATGTCATTTGAAAGGACACCAAAAGGGGAGTCAACTATTACAGCAGTAGGCATTGATGTACAATAACATATATCCTATTGCATTCGCAATAGTAGAAGGTGAACTAAAGGAAACATGGAAGTGGTTTTTAATGCTTTTTGATGAGGACGTAGGAATATCACTAAACCCTTTTGCATAGACGTTCATTTCTGATAAAACAAAAGAGTTTAACTCCAACGTTGAGATAATGTTGCACACATATTTTGAGTGAGACATCTACACAACAATTTCAAAACTGAAGGTTTTGGAGGACAATCACTAAAAGATATCCTATGGAAAGCTGCTAGGGCAACTACAAATCCTGAATTCTCAAAGTATTTGAAAGAGATGAAACAAATAGATTCAAAATCCCCTCAATGGTTTATTAATAAACCACCCAGTCACTAGTCAAGTGAGTTTTTATCTTCTCTTCCAAAATGTGATGTGTTAATAAATAATTTGTGCGAGTCATTTTATAGTGTACTTCTACATGTAAGAGACAAGTATATTTGGACAATGATTGCGTAAATTAGGATCTATACGTTGTCTAGACTTCAAAAGAATAGAGATAAAATGATGAAGTATTGCCAGAAAATCTGTCCAAAGATCATGTTGAAACTTGAAAAAATTAAGGCTAAAGCGGTTGAATGTATTGCCACTAATCAAAATTACAGAATCTGTCCAAGAAGCCAAACATGGGTTGGTTAGAAGATCAAAATTGCCAAAATAGACGTCAAGAATCACCTCCAAGTCACATTCTCTAAACGTTGTTCAGGACTTTTCAAGAAAGCTAGTGAACTATGTACACTATGTGGGGTTGAAATTGCCATTATAATTTTCTCCCATTAAAGAAAAGCTTACTCCTTTGGCTATGCTAATGTTGAGTCCATTAATGATAGGTTTCTTTCGCGAAATCCTCATTCAATCTACAATACTTCATATTTTTGAGCCTCATAATAAACATGTAAATTTTTGTGAGCTCAACTTGCAACTCACTCAAATTCTTGATGAAGTTGAAGTTGAGAAGAAAAAGAGAGAAATATTTTATCAAATATTGGTGGGAAGCCCCTATACGTGATGACTCATGCAAGAATAGTAATTATTCATTTTTCCTAGCTGAGAATGATTATTGGGATTTTTAATAATTATGACTTCAAGCCTGTTATGGATGCTACAAATTATCCTCATAACCATACTTTTGGCTTTGATCATCATGGGTTCTTTTAATTCTTTTTCCTCATCTTTTGGTTAAATTAATCTAGCCATAATCTCATTTATGACATAAATACAGTGTTACCTTCTTCATTTCTATCATGTTCCTATTTAAGAAGACCAATTTAAAACATACACATTGATAATATAGAGATGCTTTTAGGTAATTAGTTCCACTTATTTATAGTCAATTACATGTAGCTATATTTTAGGTAATAATAAATAAATTTTCTATAACTACCCAATTGGTAAATTTGCTAAAATTATTGTGCACTTTTTCTACATGCTTTAAGCAGATTGAGTGACATTACTTTTGAGATACCGCAAGACAAAAGTGAAGTTGATTGTGAATTTATGTTATATTTTTAGGAAAATTATATTCTCTTCAACGTACTCGAGATAAAGAAATACATCCTCACAGAACAGTGGGAACACAAACTCCAGTGAACAGTGAACTCACCGCGACAACGTTAAATCATATGTGTTTTTTTAAAGTGCCAGAAGAACAGTAGAAGATCAGTAAAATTTGTATATTAAAAAAATGAGAAAATGCTTCCTTATTTATACCCAAATAAAGATTGTATAACATGTGTTATTGTGTCCTATATTCAGAAATATCACAACTCTTCGAAAAAGTCACTACTACCCTTCACTATAAAAATATGCTATTCAAATTACATTTTTTCAGAAAAAATACTTTATTTCTTATTTACACATTTTAATATCCAACAATAATCACCTTATGATAGTAACATTTGTTTTTAGAAATATTTGTTAGGGTTTTGCCCTGATTTTCTTGCCTTATTTGAAGTTTTTTTTCTACTAAAAGAAAAAACAAAATATTACCATAAATGTTTTTACTTTTCATGAAAGGAATATATTTTTTTCTTCCATATTTGGTTTATTCTTTCTTTAGAGAGAAAGTCTGAAATCCTATAAATTGAAGGTCCCTATTCTCAAAGCAGATCATATATCATATCATATATTATATCATATATCATATCATATCATATATATATATATATATATATATATATATATATATATATATATATATATATATATATATATATATATATATATATATATATATATATATATATATATATATATATATATATATATATATATATATATATATATATATATATATATATACTTTCATTAAAAGTTGTGAAATTTATGAAAAATAGTGACTTTTACAAAAAAATTGTGACTTTAATGAAGAGTTGCGACTTTTATGAAAAGTTGTGTCTTTTATGAAAAGTTGGGACTTTTATGAAAAGTTGCGACTTTAATGAAGAGTTGCGACTTTTATGAAAAGTTGTGACTTTTATGTAAGGTTGTGACCTTTTCGAAGAGTTGAAACTTTTTCACGTTATTGTAACCTTTCCGACAAGGCACAATAAACATTTGTTCCCACTACCCTTTGTTGTCTATCATTAGAGGGATTTCCTCTCATTTTAAAACAACAACAATGCTGAACCTCTTCTTTTTCTTCTTCTTCACAATTAAATATTTGTGTACTTTGCTCCTGTTGAGTGGCTCACCAACACTATTGCTTATGTTACAGATCCTGGTATGTATTTTACAGTTATTAATTTATGCTTATGTTATTAAGGATAAATGATAAGATGTAATAATTTTCATTTTCCTTTACAGTATTAACATTTGTTACAGCGTAATCTTGTACGTAAGCTAATATAGTGTTTTAGTTTTAATGACTGATAGGTTTTAAGTATTATTTTATAAATTCTATTATATTAAATTCCCACGCGAAACATGGGTAATTTTACTAGTATATATATATAAATGAGAACCCTAAGCCTGCCTACGTGGCGCCACCACAAACAAGAATTCCCTTTTAATTTATCTATATCCAATTACTAGCCTTCCCCTTTCATGAAAAAATGCGACTTTTATGGAAAGCTGCGAATTTAATGAAAAGTTGTGACTTTAATGAAAAGTTGAGACTTTAATGAAAAGTTGCGACTTTTATGAAAAGTTGTGACTTTTATTAAAAATTGTGACTTTTATCAAAAGTTGCGACTTTTATGAAGAATCGCAACTTTAATATAAAGTTGTGGCTTTTATGAAAGGTTGTGAACTTTTCGAAGGGTTGCATCTTTTCCAAATAGTTGTAACCTTTCCGGTAAGGCACAATAAACATTTGCTCACACTACCCTTTTTTGTTTATAATAGAGGTCTCATTTTAAAACAATGAAAATTCTGAACCTCTTATTCTTCTTCTTCTTTTTCTGGACAATTAAATATTTGTATACTTTGCTCCTGTTGAGTGGCTTACTGACACCATTGCTTATGTTACAGATTCTGGTATGTATTTTTACACTCATTAATTTATGCTTATGTTATTAAGGATAAATGATAAGATGTTATAATTTTCATTTTCATTTTCATTTACATCGTTAATGTGTTGTAACCTTTCCGATAAGATACAATAATCATTTGCTCACACTACCCTTTGTTGTCTATAAATAGAGGACTTTCCTCTCATTATAAAACAATGAAAATTTTAAACTTCTTCTTCTTCTTCTTCTAGACAATTAAATATTTGTGTACTTTGCTCCTACTGAATGGCTCAGTGACACCATTGTTTTTTGTATCAACACACTGATAAATAGAATCGTTCTATCTTAAGAGGATCTATTCCTATGAAACATCGGGTACTAGAGGAGAATAATTTCCTTAAGGGGACACTATGCATTCAATGTGCTCGATTTTTTCCATTCTGTTTCGTTCTATTATTGAAGATCATGGTATGCTTTTTACAATCATTAATTTATGCTTATATTATTTATTGTAGGTTTTGAGTACATGCTTTAAACTTTGTTGTTTATGTTTATGAAAAGTTATTGTTATAAGTATTTGTTAGTACAGATTATAGAACAAACATTAATTGAGTCTTCAAACAAGTTTTCTCTACTGAAATTGCTGAACGTACAATAGAAAAAAACCCTTACAAATCTCTAATTTTTCATCAACAACGTCATTTCTTCACATACAAGTATGCGATTTTGTGTTTTTTAGAAACTCCTCTGAGAGTTAAGAACTTTACAAGCCCATAGTTTTTGGTTTTTTGTTGTTGTTATCTATTTTGTCTAAATTTTATCCGTGGATATTGTGAGTACTTTCGGGATTGAAAGTTCATTGAAGTGTTGGTCAATTTTTTGAGGTATGTTATTTTAAAACATAGGAACTTTTATGATTAGAATGATTTGTTATCATCATTTGATATCTCATAGTTTACTCCCTTTAATGTATTTTTTTCCTCGCTGTTTTGTTGTTTCATTAAAATTATATTGATTATTTTTCGTTTGCTATGTATATGATCTCATTTGCACAAAGTTTTTCGTCCTTTTAATGTTTTTCTTTTTTTCATTCTCATTAATCTCTTCTACATTTATTTGGTGTGAGCTATGACTATTTTCGGCAAGCTTAATATGAAGAATATGCAACAAAACCTAATCTAAATAAAAGTAAAATCTTAAACTACAAAATATAGGTCTATTAACATAGATTTGTTGTCTTTCATGTCGCAAGTCATTGATGGGCGTTTGAGTTATCTAGGTTAGACTAATTTTTAATTTTTTAATGTTCGATAATATTTCTTTAACATGAGTCTAGAATATAACATTATTTTAATCTACTTGTACTTTCATAATGCAACAATTATACATACATATTTCTGAAAAAATCATAAAGTTGTACTGATGAAGCATCTAGAAGGGCCTTTATATCATCAATTTAATGAAGAAATTTTTTCTAAAAGGGTCAACAATATTATTTTGTTGTTGTTTGAAATTTATTTTTATATCTGTTAAAACGTTCTAAAAACCTACTAAGATTTTGTTTTTCTTATACCAGTCGATTATTGGAAAGATTGTTCAAAAGCTTAGAAAGATTATTAATGCCCGCACGAAGCGCGGGTAAATTACCTAGTCACAATAGAATCTACAATGCAATTGTTTAGATACTTTTATTTATGGAGAGAATTTCTCTCCACAGTTTCTATACTTTTAATTAGTTTTTAATTTAATTTTAATTTTTAATTATGTAGGCCAATTGGTCATATCAATAATAATATTATGTTTTTATAATACTTTTTTTATCTGATTTATAGTCTTTACAATTTGCAATTGTAAGCTTCCACACGACACCCTATTCACTTTCATAACACAACAATATCTTGGCTTCTCAAGAATTTCTATGGTGAGTTTAGATAAGGTGTACCTGTAAACAAACGATACAAAAGAGATAATTAAAAAAATTTGAAGAAATTGATAAACTTAAGTGATGCATTGCCACATAAACCCATCTAGATTCTTCCATGAAATAGTTGTGTGTATAAAAAGAAAAACTTATTAAGTGAAAATTGAAATAACTTTTCCAACAAAGAAAAGGTTAGCCCAGAAAAAAAATACAATGAGGCAAAATAGAGAGTTTAGGAATTTTCTTTACAAGGGTGGTTGCCCCTCTCTTGTTTTAGCCAATTATTTTCCCAAAAGAAAAACAAGCAACATATACTGCTGGTTTTTTTTGTCTGCGTTACTCTATGTATGTAAGTTGGTTGATTTTCTCATTTTTTATACAAAAAATTTGAGGCGGTAATGATGATATCTTGTGATTTTGGGCTAACTAAATCGGGGATGGAGACTACCGATCCGTATCTTGGCTACCAATACTAACAAAACTTACTTATATTTATGAGTAGACTTAAACGTTTTGCACAAATAGATAAAGAGACAAATCACACCACATATATCAAAAGGTACTTTTGAGAAATCCAATTTCCATGAAAAACAACAATGAGCTACTAGTTGGTAGACTGGAGCAACAAAATAGATAATAGAGACAAATCACACCAGATTTACTTTGCTCAACAAAATCATTCTTCCGTGTCTTTGATACGATTTTAAAATCATGAAGGGGGAAAAAATAATCTTTGCTCATCATTTGTATTAACACTACTTGTCTTTTCCAGTAAGTTGTTGAAGATGCCGAACATGGTTCTTTCCTACCCTATGTGCCTCCATCGTCTTTTCAGAGAAGGCCCCTATTTTGCATGTCCCAACACCAAAAGAAGCACTTCTAAAAAAATTTAAACACCTCGTATATATATGGTTTACGGATCTGAAACCATTGGCGAATTCAGAAACATTAAATGAATGTATAAAATCAATAGTACCTTCTACTAAAGAAGGGAACAACTGCCCGGGGAGAACAGGTTTTCGAGCACATTAAAATGTAAGCATCATCTGACCTGATTCTGCTCAACCATTGATAACATTTCATTTCTGACTGTTATCTAGTCCAGAAAATTGTTTCCCAGGTTTGGTTTCTCAATTTAGAGATGACTTACCTTGTAATGATATAAACACATTTAAATAGCATTCTGGTTATGTAAACTGGTCACCAGAAAAGCACATACACGACTAGACAGAATACCTAAAGGAAGAAAATTAGGAAATCTAGGCCTTTTTTCGAGAATCAAAACAAATATGATGACACAACAATATCATGAACAAGTTTTGATAATGGAAACATGGACCAGATTCTCAAGAGAAGAACGAACAGAGAAAGATGAGGGGAACTAGGAGGTTCTATTTAAGGAGAAGTTTGCCTAGAGGAGAACTTCTCTCCTTGTAGGACTGAACTAGGGTTTCATGTTGTCCTGTATGAAAATAGATAATAAGCATAATGAGAACATTAGCTTTCGCAATCATCAAATGAGTTTTTCTAAGCAAGAGCAAAGACGGAGCGAAGAAGCAGAACTGCGGAAGAAAGAAGAACTAGAATTAGTTTTTCTTTCTAAAGCTAGGTGTTTGGTTAGTTCAACTTAGAATCGTTGATGAGCGGTAATTATTCTAAATGTGAAACTGAGCTTGTGAGGGTTGTAACAAGAAGTGAATTTGACTTCTCGGAGAGTTTGTAACAAGAAGTGGGTTTGACTTCCAGGATATCAAAGTTAGTAGTTATAGTTAAACATTACATGAGGTACTGCAGTTAGTCCCTTTGATTATTGAGTTGTAATCTAAAGTTTCTCTTTGAATTTTAGTGAGAAGTTGTTGAAATCCTACACGTTGTAGGTCGTGGTTAGCAAGGAGGCTTTCCACGATAAGTCATTCTGTTACGTTATTATGTTCGCTATTACTGTAGGTCTTTTCACTTAAATGATCAGCCTACTACACATGAAGGAGCGTCATGGACAATAACATATGGTATAACTCAATCCAAGGAGAGAAAGGAATGGGACGTTGCTGAGAAGTTGGCAATTCATAACAATGCAAAGGCTAAGAAAATCTTGATCTGTGGAAGAGTTCCAAATGAGTATAATAGAATTTCAGCATGTCCAGACGTTAAAGTGAGATGGGAGACACCGCAAACAGCTCATGAAGGGACAAGTCAGGTAAAGAAATCCATAATTGATAATCTGAATAGGCAGTATGAGTTGTCCAGAATGATGGAAGGAAAGATAATTCAAAACATGCTGTCAGAAACCTTCTTAATGTTGTCCCTGAATCATTGGAAAGCAAACTTGAAGCAATTACTGAAGCACGTAACCTAGAAACTATGATGATGGATGAGCTTTTTGGAAAATTCATGACCTATGAGCTGAAAAATAATCAAGAAAAGGAAATAGGATACAAAATGAAAGATAAGAACCTAGTCCTCAAAGCAACAAAAATGGATGATTCACTGGAAGAGAATATTTCTTTAATGACGAAGAGGTTCCAACAAATGCAGAAGCCTAGAGCATTTGAGAAACCCTCAGAAGATGACTGACAAAGACATCAGAGAACAGTTATGCCACAAAAGCAGAAGCCTAGATCATTTCATCCAATTTTATCCCTTGTGGACTTTGGAATACAAAAGGAACAAACCAGAAAAGGAAAAAGAGATCAGGAACGATCAGTACATTCCTTCAAATCATAGACTAAGCAATCAAGAGGCTAATTTATCTATGAAATAGGGTTTTGTGCAATGGGAAATTCATCTTGTGAAGAATCTGATGATGGAGGACCTAAAAACCAATCCTTACTTGCAATGGAAGAAATACGGAAGTATGACTTTCTTGCGCTGATGGCAACAATGGAGTGAGATGATGAAGAGAACCTATGTCAGTCCAAAGAAACAATCATGACACTAATGGTTGAAATAGACTCAAAAGAAGATGAAGATGGTAAGTTTTCATCAAATTAAAGAAAATCTTCGTCTTTATTCAAAGAAGAAAATAGGATCTCTATTTTGTACCCTAATAGATGCATATCACTCAACATGTGCTAAATAAGAGAAAATGTGAAAAGACTAAGCAACTCTAAGAACAGAAAATGAGAATCTTAATCAACATCTTCATGAAAAAATAATTAATGACTTCAAATCCTCTAGGAAACAAAAAAATATTAAAAACAATGTTTGCATGGCTCTGGAGGAAAATGTAAAAGTATTAAGTAACAACATGCATTCCATGACTAAAAGGAATGAAGTTCTTGTTGAGGAACTTCAAAAGACAAAAATAAAATTAGAACATAATATGAGATGGACAAAATCCTACACAATGCTTGATAATATCCAAAAGAGTCAATCATCAACTAGACAAAATCTTCAAATTTTGAACCCATAAAAATTAAATTCTAAATCCTTCACTGAGGAATACATGTTTCCAACAACCCGAGATTATGAGGTTACTTAGTATTCATCAAGATTGTTGTCTGTGCATGAGAACCTACACACAGATGAAAGTAAATTAAAATAAGATTAGTGATACATCATCAACTTAACTTTGAATTGAATAAATAACATACTTGAAAATTCTAACCCACTCCATCTATCTACAAAACAGAGTGAAACGAATGCAAAAAGCTACTTTAAAAACCTTCTTTTTCCTTAATTGCAGTACTATCACTGGTTTCAAACTTTTTCACTACTTTATTTGATTTCAATGTAACAAATATTGTAAGGATTTTAAAGTTCAAAACTAAAAGAGTCATTATTCTAAAGATTTTTTAACTACTTTTGCATGACCCGAGAATCAATCGGAAACAACCTCTTTATCTTCCACGTAGGTAAGTTTGGAGGAGCTATTAAGGGCTCAAGGGTTCATGTAAATAAATTACATTGTTAAAATTACTTTTTAATAGATGTTGACCCCCCCCCCTTCTCAAGACTTCTTGGTGTGTTTATCTCTCTAAATTTTGAACCCCAAGATATGCTTCCCTGAGTAAGGTCACCTTCCCAAGATCCTACTTGTGAAATTATATTGAATATACATGTTCATACTTCAAGGTACAGAAGAAAAAAACTTGAAAGAGGCAATGCATAGATATAACCGTGATTGATAATTTTAACCACTCAAAAAGTAAGAAAGACAACATGTTAATTTAATAACATAGAGACCTGCCTGTGCAGTAATTCCCTCATACAAATGCTACATGTTTCAAAAGTTGATTCCATGCACCCCCTTCAAGGAGTTTGTTAGCTCCCTCTTTCTTCAGATTCAGATCAAACAAATTTATCTACTGTGAATATCAACAATTTAAGAGTTAATAAACACGACCAACAATAAAGAAGAATACGAACCATCAAGATTCTGCTAATGCTTGGGGGCTGCACTTGTAAAATCTCTGCCTTTGGACTTTGATTCAATATTGAAATATTTGGTTCCACAACACGGTACCGGAAAGGCACCTCTGGAGACCTCATCTTTATCATGTATCGACACAGCAGAGACACCCATTCCCATTCCCATCTTGTCTTTAAACAATATGGCATCAACCTGATTCTTGAAGAATGAAGCAAATCTATTTCCTCCACACATTGCTATCTCTCTTTCAAACATACGCTCTCTCCTTACTTAGAACTCCAACATCTGCTTTCGAGCAACCTCTTTTGCAATGATCTCTTTCCTGATACGCTCCTTATCAGATCAATCTCATTCCTTATTGCCTCAACCATATTGCTACTACGGTTCAATGACTCGGCCTCTATCAAACCAACTAAAACAAAAAGGATGGTATATAAATGCACTTTTACAGACAATGAAACAAGTTGATTCTTTCAAGACAAACCTGCAGGGATGGTCAGATGAGTGGAACCTAAAATCTAATCAGAGGATGGATGCTCCAATACCATAGCTACAACTGCAAAAATTTTAGCGGCACCTGTGCAAAAGTTTTTTGATATTTAAATCTAATTAAATATTTCTAACAAACATTCATATATTTTTTAAATAGATTAAAACCTTTTTTAAAGTTCCAATTTATTCCCAAACAGAGTTGGATCTGAAATTTTAGAAGAAGATAAGTCAAACAAACTTGCAAAATTTTACCTTGGATTTGTTTCTATTGCTTTGGACAAGGTGTCCGTCAGTAGTCTGGTTCTTCAATCTAGTTCATGTTGTGGCTTTTTCTCATATTTTGTCTCAATATATTATGTAACTCTTTATTAAATTCTTTTGTCTTCTTCTGATTAGTTTGGGTCAAACATATCATAAATTCTATGTAATAAGGTTGCTTTGACCAAACATGTCGTTATGGACATGTGTCACGAAGCCTCATATGATAAAATGATTTTCAAAGTTTTAATTTAATAAATAAACTTATTTATTTGTTAAGCCCAATGATTTTCATATTTATTTTTGGCTCTTTTGTTTTCTATTCCCTAACTTGCCGTAATTACAAATGGTCTATGAGGTCTGTTATCTGAAAGCTTTTCAATATCTTCATGTTGTTGGAACCATATATGTCATGCCGTGTTGAAATTAATATTGATTGTCCCATCAAAATCAAGCCGAATTGTAGTGTTTTTCATTAGCAACATGGACTCTATCCTTTTTTCATTTTATTTGCTGGTATATGGTGGACCACTAATGGTCTCCATAAGAGACTAAAAAGATAAAATGAATCTCCAACCTTGACAAACAAGTACTTAGTGCATTATGTGAGGCTAAAAATACATATTTTTAATTATTATTTGCCTCACATTTATTATTTATATTTGTCCCTTTTGAGCATGGATTTTATGAATTGTGCTAAATAGCGTATTTTATTTGTCGGAGTAAGTTGGTGTAAGGTTGAAGAAGTTTGGAGCTAAAACGAATTAAATATGAAAAGTTGAAGAAGAAAATCAAGTAGGCAGCTTCATGGATTAAACTTTATAAAAATAATATATATGTTAGGTTGAAGTAGAATTGGAATTGGAATTGGAAAATTCCACGTGACAGTCACTGAAGAGCCGCAACAGCATGTTGAAGGCGGTGGAACACTGGTTCGCGCCAAAAATAAAAAGGAATTCAACTCCTTTATGGTTTTGAATTCTAATTTGTTTTAGATTCAATTATTTTATTTAGGATTTTCTATATCTATAAATAGTCCATAGAAATAATTATTGGAAAACCAATATATAGAGTAAGGAGGTGGCACTTTTGAAGAGAAAGTCGTCAATACTTGTAGAGTTCTTTTCTTCTTCTTGTTATTATTTTCTTACAGATTAATAGCTAAAGCCCTTGTTTTGGGGCTGTAGCTGCGGATTCAATGTTGATTATTTAAGGTTTTCGAATTAATTCTTGGTTGTCATTATAAGTTACTTCTATATTCTTGTTTTAGTATTTTGTGCTTGATCACCATGAGATAAATATATTGTCTAATCTTAAAATCGGGAGAGGAGAGGTTAGATAGACCAGAGAATATAGAGAGCTCGGTTCACCCATTAAATTGAGGTGATTAGTGTTTAGGAGTGACGCCCAGACGAACACCTTGCTTGGTTACGAAATAGGATGAAATATAAATGCTTGCTAGTAAGTCTATTTATCCCCGCTCAACGATGTAGTTAGATAGCTAACTGGGGTAGGCGACGAGAGGTGTATAACCCGGATCATATCATCAACCCTATAAATCAGTAACTTGACATCTAAAATTAGTTCTAAGCCAAAAATATGATACATGAAATCCAATACAGCACTAGGATTTTCCAAATATTGTAAGTAATTTTATTATTTTGTTCTTGCATTCTTCTCTTTTGGCTCTTTTAAATAAATAATTAGATCAGTATACTTTAGTAAAAATAGTTAATTGACAATTCCTTTGTGTTCGATAATCTGGTTCTTTTAAGAGCCACTATATTACTTGCGCGACCGCGTACACTTGCGTGTGCAATTGGGAGCAACAAGTTTTTGGCGCCGCTGTCGGGGACTTAGAAATTAACTATTTGTCTAAGTTATGTTTTTTTTTTATTTATTTAAGTTTTGTTTTTATAAGTTTTTTTTTTCTTAACAAATATATTTTTCTCTCTTTTTGAATAATGTGATACTCTTATTGATATGGATGATTGGGATAAATCGTGGTTGGTTTATGAAAGTCCTTTATGTCATATATGTGGTCGTCAGTATATTCATTGGAATGGTTGTCCTAAATCTTATTCCCTTCCCCCGAACCCCTATTATGATTCTTCTGTTATTTGTGATGTTGGTAGGGGCGATGAAGCAGAGAATGCAAAACAAGAGGCACTTGAATGTACATACATGTTAGACAAAGTAAATTCAAAAATCGCTGAACAAATATTTGAATGCACAGAAGGGCATAAAACAACCATGAAATTTCTGTTTGAGCTTGACGCTATTCAATTAGAAATTACAGTCCTAGCTGAATTATAAGAGATTGCAGCCCAACAAAGAGAAAGCTATGAAGAAGCAGAGATAGTGAGCCAATCTTGGCTACAACAACTAAATCAACTTCTAAAGTTTCATGAGTCTATCTGTGATGGTTTGACATACATGACAAGCCAACTGATTGAAGGAAGATTTGAGCTCACACAAGAAATAGATCAATTTGGCTCAGATATTCATGACTTGGAGACTCACTTGAACAAAAAGATTGAGGCGTCTGATGCCCAATTATCAATTGTCGTGGATGATGATCAACAAGTGGAGACAAAAAAGGAGGAAATTTCAACCATTAAACTACACCTTATTCCTTAATATCGATGTTGAGAAAGAGTACAAAAGTGAGAATGTTGTAAATAATGTTGCTTTGGAGTTGAGACAATTTGCATCTCATTCAAAACGCTTTTCTATAAAATTTGAACTAATGGATGAGTGTATTGATGAGAAACAAGACCCCTACATTCTAAGGTTTTTTAGTCCACGTAGACAAAACGACATTCCTCACCTAAGGGCCAAAAAGTGCAAGATGCGACATATATTGCTTGGTTCATTTATCTTTATACCACCACCCCTTGAGAGGAGCAGAAAAATGGATGCAAAGTTAGGGGTAAAATTCATAGGTTCAAAGTGAAAAGAAAAGTGGTGAATTTATTTGTGTCGTGCCGCGACGTTAAATTAGGCGCTTATTGGGAGGCAACCCAATTTATAGTGTAACTTCTGTTTTCTTTTTTTTTTCTTTTTTTATTCTTTTATTATTTTATTTTTGTGTTGTTTTTACAGGTTTTGGAGAAGTCTGAGTATCCAGAATTTGGAGCTAAGGAGCATATTTGAGCTTAAGTGTGGGGTGCGTACGACCCTTGATGAAAATAAAGAGAGCATGCTACTAACTAGGCTTAAAGGCCTCAGGAAGTTTTTCTAACCCTTGTTTTTAAATTTTATTTAATGCTTTGGGGACATAGCATCTTTTTAAGTGTGGGATGGAGGAATAAATTCCTACCTTTTGTTATTTTATTGAGTCTTTTGTTTTTTTAGGATGAATTCCTTGGCTTTTTTTTTCGGTTCTTTTCCTGAGGATAGTCCCTTTGAACCGAGTATCTTATATTTTTTTAGGGAATAATTTTTTATTTTTTAAAATTTTTTTGAGAGAAAAGAAAAGACCCTTTTGAGTGGTGTGATACTTGCTATTTAGGTCTAATCTATAGAAATGCCAAGGGGGCGAAATTTGTGGCCGGAAAAAACTTTTTTGTAGTAATTGTGTTTTCCCAGCCTTGTCAATATTTGGAGGAAATCGGAGCCCCAAAGGTGTAGGGAAATCTGGTAACATTCGGGTGGAGTAATTAAGGTTTTGATTGCATGAGTGGTTAGATAAATTGTTGAGAAATTCGTACGACTTTACGGAATTGAATTTGGGTGAGTAGATCTCCGAGAATTGATCTTAGCAGCCTTGTCAAGATTTGGAGGAAATCGGAGCCCCAAAGGTGTAAGGAAATCTGGTAACATTCGGGTGGAGTAATTAAGGTTTTGATTGCATGAGTGGTTAGATAAGTTGTTGAGAAATTCGTACGACTTTACAGAATTGAATTTGGGTGAGTAGATCTCCGAGAATCGATCTTAGCGTGAATGGTATTTCTGAGTGTCGTGGGTGAGAAGTGTGTCGTGGAATGGGGTTTGGAATTCTTTAAAATAGTATTTTGTTTTGTTTTTGCCGCTTTGGCGCTGGGTTGGGCCGCTATGGCGAGGACGCTACAGCGGGATATGGGGCGATGTAGCGGGTACGACGAGACTTAAGATCGAAGATGAAAGACGAATAGCGCACTAGTTCTAGAATGCCGCTTTAGTGGGCACTATGGTCGCTCTAGCGCCGCCGCTACAGCGGGGTGAGGGCCGTTGTGGCGGGCCAGACGCGACTTAATGTCGTTAATAAACCCCTAAATGACCTTATTTGGCACTTTTCGACTTTTAGAGATAGCCATTCCTTTGTGGAAGTGGGAAGCAATTAATATGGATTTTATTACAGGGTTACCTCGATCGCATCATAAGTTTGACTCTATTTGGGTAATTGTTGATAGACTAACAAAATCAGCCCACTTCTTACTAGTCAGGGCTACTTTTTCGGCTGAAGACTATACAGGGCTCTATATTAGAGAGATTGTCAGGCTACACAGTGTCCCAGTATCTATTATCTCTAATAGATGAGCATAATTTACCCCCAATTTCTGGAAGTCCTTCAAGAAAGGATTAGGGACACACGTTAATCTTAGTACTGCCTTTCACCCTCAGACAAATGGCCAGGCTGAGCGCACAATTTTGACACTCGAAGATATGTTACGGGCATGTGCGCTAGACTTCAAGGGAAGTTGGGATGACCACTTGCCTCTTATTGAGTTTGCATACAATAATAGTTATCATTCCAGCATCGGGATGGCACCTTATGAGGCTTTGTATGGGAGAAAATGTCGATCCCCCATTGGATGGTTCGAGGTAGGTGAGTCAGGGTTGGTTGGACCCGACTTAGTCTAGCAGACAGTGGAGAAAGTTAAGCTCATTCGGGAGAGGTTGCTAACAGCTCAAAGCTGACAGAAGTCATACTCAGATGTGTGATGAAGGGACTTAGAATTTTGTGTCGATGACTGGGTATTCTTAAAAGTCTTGCCTATGAAGGGTGTTATGCGATTTGGCAAAACGGGAAAGCTTAGTCATAGATTCATTGGGCCATACCGAATCCTTCGAAGGGTAGGACGAGTGGCTTATGAGTTAGAATTGCCTTTTGGGCTAAAATATGTTCATCCAATTTTCCATGTATCGATGCTACGGAAGTGCGTGGGAGACCTTTCTCGGGTTGTCCCAGTTGAGGATGTTCAGATCACAGAGGAGTTGTCCTGTGAGGAAACTCCAGTTGCCATTTTAGATCGGTAGGTCCATAAATTGAGGACCAAAGAGGTGGCTTCGGTTAAAGTATTGCGGAGAAACAAGAATAGAGAAGAGGTGACCTAGGAAGCTGAGGATGGCATGAGGTCCAAATAATCCTCACTTGTTTCATACCCTAAGGTGATGGCATATCAGTTTATATTAGGGTAGTAAGGTAAGATACCTATTTTATTTATATATATATATATATATACTATTGTCTTATTATTATTGTGGTTGTCTTTGTATATCTGCTCACACTGTTATGGTGGAGCTATAGTGCTTAGCTATTTATGTCATCATGTGAGACGCCTAGGTTAGAAATTTTGCATTTTAGGTTCTTAGATAGTGATATCTACAAAGGATACACTGCCTAAATTTTGGCAACTCCTAAGGACTGAACCGCGTGACTCAAATTTTTCATTCGAGGATGAATGTTTCTAAGGGGGGATCGATGTAACACCCCGACTTTTCGAAACTTATAAATTGACTCGTATCTTCGTGGAAAGACCAGGAGGGTGGGTAAGAAATTAATAATGATGTGTTACGTGATATTTTAAGTGTTCAAGTGTTGTATCTCAAGTTTTGAAGTTAGGTACGTAAGTGGAAAAATAAATGTTGGCGAAAGTTACCGTAAATTACCTTTTAAAGATTTGTCTGAAGTTTGGGTCAAATGTCTTGGATGTTTTCTCCCATTTATTAAAAGTTATGATTCCCACGACCTATCGAATTGAAGGTCTATGAGTCTAGTTTCCAACGCATCAAACCATTTGTTCATACGACTTCAGAATAGAGAGATATTTGCATTTTCGTGGGACTACGCAAGCAGGCACGTGAGGTGGGGCCCTAGGTCGGTGAAATGTTACATATATCTTCTTCTTCGACGTTTTTCTTTATTTTTATGCTAAGAACCAGAGAAATTAGAGAAACGCATTTCTAGGATCAAGTGAAGTACAGATTTTCTCGACTCAAGTCCTTGACGAGAGTTATTCTACGCATTGGGCTCATCATCGTGGTATAATTTGTTTTATCTATTGTGTAGCATATCACACTTTAGTGTTGGGACAGCAAGGGTTCGAATATATTTGAAGGTTTTGAGGCGTATTACGAACCTAAGATCAAGGTAAGACCCTTCTTTAATCGACTTTAGCTTTTATAAGTAGCAAACAACAATTTACGATGGAAATACATATCTTTTATCATATTGTCATAGTATCTTTTATTTTTGTGTGTTTATTATGGTCCTACCATGTTGTAGTATCGAGGGAGTTATGAGTAAAAGTCATTAGGCCACGTGAATTTAGCGAAAAAGGTATGTTAAGGCTATTCCCTACTTACGACATGTTTCCTTAAAGCTTAGAAAAAATGTATTTGGGTCGCTATCCTTGATATACTTGTAGTCGTTATTGTTGATTGTTGGCTGCTCCAGTTGATATAATTCTCCCTTGTCAGGATTCTTATTCAGTTAGTAGCGTCCCTATTTTGGACACGACTTAGAGGCTGTTTGTATAGGTTGCTTATAACTAAATTGCTCGCTTTTAGCGATTGGATTGTTGTTGTTGCCCTTGGGGCAATTGTGGTTAGCTGTAGGAAATGTGATCTATGCCTAGAAGGGCTATGTTCTGCCTATAGGCCTATATGGATGCCTGAAAGGGCTATGAGTTGCCTACGGGGCCATATTGATGCCTAGAAGAGCTATGAGTTGCCTATAGGGCTATATTGACGCCTAAGAAGGCCATGTGCTTCCTACATGGCCATGTTGTTGCCTAAGAGGGCTATGAGTTGTCTATAAGCTATGTTTATGCCTAAGAGAGCTATGTGCTACCTACGGAGCTATATTAATGCCTAAGAGGGCTATGTGACTTCCTACGGGGCTTGGGGACTACCGATAGGGGTATATAGGCTGATTGGCACCTTTCGGGCTTATAGGGGCCTGAGTAGGTGGTCTTGTGTGTTGGTTGTACCTGCCGAGCTTATGGGGGCTTGGTTAGGTTGTTGTTTTATTATTTTTGATAAGTTTAGATTTAAGAGCAGGTCAGTACACTTATCTTATCTTTGATTTATTTATCAGATTATTTGAGTATATCAGGATACCTTATCATAGTCTATTGCCTTTCATACTCTGTGCATTATTTTATACTGACGCCCCATTGCCTTGGGGGTGTTGCATTCATGCATGCACGTCCTTACAGACGACCGAGTAGACCTCCTCAGCAGTAGGATTGACTTTTATCCGGTTGGCTAGCCCCTTTCCTCCGGAGCTGCCAGAGTTGGGAGGTTTGTTACCTTTTTGTTTGTATATATCTTTATGGGGTAGGCCTGGGGGCCCTGTCCCGCTAATATTTACTACTCTTAGAGGCTTGCAGACTAGTGTGTGGAGTTTATAGCTACGTTATGACCATGCTGGCCTAGTTTGTTGGTTTGCTGAAGCTTGTTAGTTGTGTGATGCATTGTCTTGATATACCTGCTTTTAGTTTTGGTATAGCGATCATGGTGGCTTCGACGGCCCAATCAGGACTTCTGTGCTAGTTGGCTATTTCTTTATATGAACTCTTGAGAGTAGCTGTTTTTTGATGGATCTGTTTACAGGGGCCTTGCCGGCCGAGGGCTTAATTTTAAGTTGAGAAATACTTGTTTGTTCTCTTGACTGTTTGTGGCTGCCATGCGCTAGTAGCAAATGGTTTAGCAGGGTCGGCTCGAGCCTGAGTTTTGGCATTAGGAGCCAGTTGCGCCCTTGAATTTGGGGTGTGACAGAGATGTTTTTTCCAATTGATGTTTTTTGTTAAAAAATTACTTTATATTTCATTAACACCTTTTAAAATACATGTTTTCTCTAATTGACTTTATTTTTTTTTCTAAAAAGAACTTCATTTCTCATTAACACCTTTTTTTTAATTACATATTTTATCTAATTGATGTTTTTCCTAAAAAAGAACTTCATTTCTCATTAACACCTTTTAAATTGAATGTCTTCTCTAATTTATATTTTTTTTATAAAAAGAACTTTATTTCTCATTTACACCTTTTAAAAACTCAACAATATCACGTCATAAAGCTTAATAGTGATTCTTAGGAGTGGACATGAAATATCGAAAATCGAATTACCGAACCAAAACTTTTGGTGATTTGGTATTCGACGATTCGATATTTGGTATGATATTCAGGAGTAAACTTTTAAAATTATTGTATTCGAAATTGAGATTGGTATGACACATTAGTACTATTTGGTATTGTCATAACCCAAACCATCATGATTGTCACCCATACTAACACTCCGGTGGGAGAACGACTACTACAACCCAAACCAAGAAAGTAAAGCAATAACTAAGACATTTAAGTCAAATACTAATGAAGAAAAATAGAGTTCCCATAAACTCTAACAAAAGTCTAACAATAATAAACTACCAATGCGGAAAAATAACCTAGAACCTGAAAGTCAATGTACCGAAACATGTAACAATGAACCTAGTCTAAACAAGAAGGAATACAACCCCAAACTAATGAAATAATCAACTAACTAAAACAATTGTCAAAGTTTGGAAATGGTGGACATAGACGAAAGAGAATCCCATGGTAGCTCGGAAGAATTGGCTCACCCTTGAATTCGAACGATCACTGATCTCCTAAGCGAGGTCTGTCAGTAGCCGCTTGAAGATGCCCTATACTCAACAAAAATAAGAGCAAGTGCAGTATCAGTACACAACCACAGTGTACAAGTAGGATCACGTGGCTATCCCACTAGTGCAACATAAACAACTCAAAACAACAATATAATCACATGCATATATATCAACTTATACAATATTATCAACATTTACGAATAACGATCAGTTTCACATTTTATATCTCATCATCAGTCCTCTCATGGAACTTAAACCCAAATAGTTAGCATGTCGAAACGTGGTAACCGATCCATGTTAGGTATGCGGGAATATGGAAATCGATCCCATTCACACACCACAATCACAAACACAAGTATATCCTTAAGATCATACATTTAATTCATGATTTAATGGCAATGATAATTCATCTATCTCATTTACAACAAGTGTGATCAACATTGCAACATTCATACATATAAAAGTATCATAATGAAGCAACAACAAGCATACATCATTCAAACATAGAATCATAACCATCCCCTACCTCGAAACAAGCATTAATGCCTAAGAAAATTGATCCTTCCCTTTCCAGATTCATTTCGCTTGTTCTTGGTCTACACACAATCAATATAATATGGGAATCAATAAACAATCAACAATTACCCAAATTTCAAACAATTCTATGAGCCCTAGATCAAATCCATGATCCCAATTATCGAATTTAGGGTTGTTTCCACCATAGAATCTATAACAAAACCCTCCCCTATCAATATTCACCCATTATATTACATTCTACGGATCGAAAGTTAGATTCAGGGAGTGAAAAGCTTACTTTTAGCCTCAAGAATGGTGAAAAATGAGAAATAATCGCCTGAGGTTTGTTCCTTAGCTCTAAAAGTCAAAAAGTGCATAATGAGGTCGTTTAGGGGTTTATTAACTACTTTAATTTCCGTCGAGCCCGCCACAACGACACCCATTCCATTACAGCGGCCCCGCCAGAGCGGCAAAACCCAGCACCACAGTGGCATTCACAAACCAGTGAGCTATTTAAAGAATTCCAAGAGTCCCATTTCACAACACACCTCTAACCCACGACACTCAGAGAAACTCTTGATGCTAAGATTGATTTCAGGAGTTCTACTAGCCCGAATTCATTTCCGTAAAGTCGTACGGGTTCTTTAACAAGTTATCTAACTACTCATGTAATCAAAATCAACTCACCCGATTGCTACCAGATTTCCCTACCCCTTAAAGACTCTGATTTCTTCCAAATCTGGAATAGGTTGGGAAATTTCAAGATATTACGAAAAAGTTTTCCGGCCCCTAATTTCACCCTGTTGGTTTTTCTATAACTATGGAACCCGATCGTTACAATAGATACCAATTTACCCATCACTCATCCATGAGTGACAAACTTAATAAAAAATAGGCTAACGAAGGAATGAAGTAATACCGGATTTGCTGAACAATTGGGTATACTTGTCTCGCATATCCTTCTCGGTTTCCCAAGTAGCTTGCTCAACTAGATGATGCTTCCATTGATTTTTATGGACATAATCTCCTTGGTTCTCAACTTACGCACAACACGATCAAGAATTGCAATCGGTTCCTCCTCATATTGGAGGTCCTTGTCTAACACAATTGAGTCTCACTTAATGATATAATCTCCGTCACCATGATACCTCTTCAACATGGATACATGGAATATCGGATGAACATTTGATAGATTAGGAGGTAAAGACAATCTATAAGCTACCGGTCCTACACATTCAAGAATCTCAAATGGACCAATGTATCTAGGACTTAGCTTACCCTTCTTACCAAATCTCATTACCCTTTTCATGGGTGATACCGTAAGAAGAACATTTTCACCGGATAGAAACGCCATGTCTCGTCACCTTATCTTGAGCATCCTTCACTAAATCAACCCCCAATTGTTTCACACTGCAAGCCTCAAACCATACTATGGGTGATCTACATCCCCTCCGATAAAATCCCTCAAATGGTGCCATGTCAATGCTGGAGTGATAACTATTATTATAAGAAAATTAACATACAGGTAAGAACTTATCCCAATGCCCTCCAAAATAAATCACACATGCCCTCAACATATCTTCTAATACTTAAATGGTCCTCTCCAATTGCTTGTCTGTCTGTGGATGAAATGCTGTACTAAAAGTGAGTTGTGTGCCCAATTCATCATGCAATTTCCTCCAAAAGTAGGATGTGAATTGGGTACCATGGTCCGAGATGATAGAAAGGGGCACCCCATGCAACCTTACTATCTCTTTCACATATACTTTAGCTAATTGTTCAGCATAATAATCAATTCTTACTGGAATAAAATGGGCTGACTTAGTCAATCTATCAACCACTACCCAAATAGAATCAAACATACCCAAAGTCTTAGGAAGAACAACAAAAATATCCATAGCTATTCTTTCCCACTTGCATTCCAGAATTGGTATTCTTTGAAGAAAACGTACAGGCCTTTGATGTTCATACTTCACTTATTGACAATTTTGACACTTCACCACAAACTTCGCTGAGTCTTTTTTCATGCCTGACCACCAATAAACTCGCTTCAGAGCTGTATACATCTTGGTCACACTCGGATGAATAGAATATTGCGAATCATGAGACTCCGCCAACAATTTCTCAACCAAGTCATCTACTCTAAGGACACAAATTCTTCCCTTGAAATTGAGCACATCATCCGCATCAAGAGTGATCTCTTGTGCCTTACCAATAGTAGTCTTCTTTCTAAGCTCCTCCAAATTTTCATCTTTAACTTATTTGGCCTTGATCTCCTCAATGAAGGTGGCTTTTACTTAAATACTAGCTAACACCCCACCTCTTTCTGAGATCCCCAATCACAAGAATTTAGACTCCAAGGTCTGAATTTCTTTAGCCAAAGGTCGTTTGGTTACACTTAAGCAAGCTACACTACACATAATCACCGCTTTTTGACTCAAAGCGTCTTCCACCACATTCGTCTTACCCGAATGGTATTGAATGGTCACATCATAATCTTTTAGTAACTCTATCCACCTTCGTTGTCTCAAGTTCTGATCCTTTTGAGTGAACACATGCTGCAAATTACGATGATCGGTAAACACTACACACTTAACACCATAGAGGTAATGTCGCCAGATCTTAAGAGCAAACACTACCGCTGCAAACTCTAAATCATGTGTTGGATAATTCCTCTCATGCACCTTCAATTGACGCGAGACATAAGCTATAACATTCTTATCCTTCATCAACACAGCACCCAAACCACAATGTGAAGCATCACAATAAACAATAAAATCTTTACCTTCCACTTGTAATGCTAAGAGAGCCTTGAGCTTTTGAAAGCTCTCCTCACATTTTTCAGTCAATTCAAATGGTATCTCCTTTTTGGTCAAATTAGTCAAGTGAGTAGCAAAAGAAGCAAAATTCTTCACTAATCGAGGATAATAGCTAGTGAGCCCCACAAAACTACTAACTTTCATCACAAAGCTAGGCAGAACCCAATTCTTAACCGCCTCAATCTTTTGAGGATCTACCATTGCCCCTTCTTTTGAAACTACATGCCCAAAAAAATGCAACCGATTTCAACCAAAATTCACACTTAGAAAATTTTAAATACAACCTTTGCTTTCCAAGAATACCCAAAACAATACGAAGATGGTCGGCATGCTCTTCCTCACTTTTCGAATAAACTAAAATATCATCAATGAAGACTATGATGAAAGAATCAAGAAATTGCTTGAATACCCCATTCATTAAACTCATGAAAGTTGCAGGCGCATTGGTCAAACCAAAAACTCATAGTGCCCATAACGTGTTCTAAACGCCATCTTAGGCACATCTTCTGGCCTAATTTTTAATTGATGGTAACCAAATCTTAGATCAATCTTAGAGAAAATTGTTGCCCCTTGCAATTGGTTAAATAGATAATCTATTCGAGGCAAATGATACTTGTTTCAAATAGTGACTCTATTTAATTGCCGGTAATCTATACACATTGTCATACTACCATCCGTCTTCTTAACAAACAGAATTGGAGCACCCCATAGAGAAGCACTAGGGCGAATAAATCCTTTATCAAGAAGCTCTTTGATTTGAACCTTAAGCTCTCTTAATTCTGCTGGAGCCATACGATATGGAGGGATAGAAATGGGGTGCGTACCAGGCTCTAAATTAATGCAAAAATCTATATCTCTATCCGGAGGCATACCAGGTAAATCATTAGGAAATACTTCACTAAATTCAGACACCACATGAATAGACCCAGTGGATGGAGCCTCAATCTCCACATCCCTAATATGAGCCAAATAAGCCAAACAACCCTACTCTACCAGTTTACTAGCTTGAATGAATGATATAATCTTAGCTTGAATAGGCTTCTACACCCCTTCTCACTCTAAATTTTCCCTTCTCGGAATTTCTAGAGTTACAAACTTATTATTACAATCAAGTACAACATAATAGGGGGACAACCAAGTCATGCCTAAGATTATGTCAAAGTCAATCATATCCAATATCACCAAATCAGCCCAAGTCTAAAATCCCATACACAAAATAGGGCAAGCACGATAGACATGAGTAACTATGACTGACTCTCCAAATGGGGTAGAAACACGAATAGGGGCATCAAGAATATCACAAATCATATCAAAATCTGAGGCAAATCTCATGAATACATATGAATAAGTAGAACTCAGATCAAATAGCACATTAGCCATCTAGTCATAGACAATAATAGTACATGTGATCACCACATCGGACGTCTCCGCCTCAATCTTGCCCGGAAAAGCATAACATTGAGACCTATTGTCTTGACGAGCTACTTACCTGCCTGGTTTCATGTTACACCTAACTCTGTTGCCATTACCATTTCCTCTACCTCCACGACCTCGCTAATTACCTCCTCGCCCACCTTGTGGACGTTCTCTACCATTATTACCATTCCCCGAGGGCACCATTGCTCTAGAAGGTTGCTGCGTGGTATCAAATATGTGTGGGTGGGGACAATATCTCCTCATATGCCCAGGTTCTCCACAGTTGTAGCAAGTATGATCAAGAGATGGTTTGCCGCCAATCGAATGCGCGACTCCCTGGCTATCCTGAAAATTATAAGATGGAGTTCCCGAGCAGTTACATGTAGAGGTGGGCATAACTAGACTCCCTGAACCTCTAGAATAAGAATCTTGAAGTTGCCTGAATTCTTGGCCCTTTTTGCCAACGCCTTAGCTTGACCGTCTCGACTCACCCCCTTCACTTTCTTAACATAATCTGTCACCTCATTAAAGCTCCTCTCTGCAAAAGTCATATGAACAGATAATACTTTCAACTCAGAATTAAATCTTCTAATAAATAAATGAATCCTCTCCTCCTCAGTAATCACCAACTGAGTAACATATCTAGACAAAGCATGGAACTTGGCCTTATAAGCACCCACAAACATACCACTATGTTCCAAAGCCATAAACTCATATTTCTTACGATCCCTCAAAGTTATAGGCATATACTTTCCTAGAAACAGAGCATGAAATTGGGTCCAAATAAGTGTAGGTAAAGTAGAAGATCTGGACTCCATATAAGCTCTCCACCACTACTTAGCCTCACCTTGAAGTTGAAAAGACACAAACCCAACCCCATGTTGGTGAACAATACCCAATTTATGCAGTCTTTCATAGCAATCCAGAATGAACTTATACACATCCTGACTCTCAGAACAAACAAATACCTGAGGCTTAAGCTTTAGAAACTTAGTCAATATGTCATGCTCATTAACAATCATAATTGAACCCAACAAAGGACAGAAGAAAGCATCAGTAACCACGTTTCCACCCGTCTTTGGCACAGTGCTAGCAACAGGAGGATTAGTAGGAGCTTAAGTTGCTTGAACAGATGGAAGCACTCCAGGACCAGCCAACCCTTTCAAGAAGGACATGATTTGTTAAGCTAACACAAGGTCTATAGGGGGAACTTCAGTAGTCTCCGCCTGCACCTCTTCCTCTTATCGAACCTCCTCAACATACACATTCTCCTCTTTCCTCTCTTCATGATGCGCGATAGGGTTCTCATTCACAGGAGCATTCTCAACAGGATCTCTATTCCTAACAAGCGCTACTCTTCCACGACTTCTACCCCTAGCTCTACCTCTACGCCTGCCTCAACCTTGACCTCTTGCTGCAGATTCCTTAGCTGGAGCATTGATGGGAGCTACGGGCTTGACGCCGTTATATATAGTGTTAACCATCTGTGAACAGAAGAGTGAAGGAGGTTAGATACCAATTTGAATCGACAGATACTAATTGGAATCAAGTTATAGCACGAAGGAGACAAGAGAAAATGGAGAGATTTCCTAAAGTCCTATAGCCTCTCGAATAAAAGTAAAGGCGTCCCTGTACCGTTCAGTGAGACTCTACTAGACTCATTTTGGTACATCGAGATCAACAAAGCTAGGCTCTGATACGAACTTTGTCACAACCCGGACCATCGTGATTGATACTCACACTAACACTCCGGTGGGAGAACCACTACTACAACCCAAACCAAGCAACTAAAGCAATAACTAAGGCATTTAAGTCAAATACTAAGGAAGAAAAATAGAGTTCCTATAAACTCTAACAAAAGTCTAACATTAATAAACCATCGATGCGGAGAAATAACCTACAACCTGAAAGTCAATGAACCAAAACATCTAACAATGAACCAAGTCTAAACAAGAAGGGATACAACCCCAAACTAATAAACTAATCAACTAACTAAAACAATTGTCTAAGTTCGGAAATTGTGGACATAGATGAAAGAGAATCCATGGTAGCCCGGAAGAATTGGCTCACCCTTGAATTCGAACGATCACTAATCTCATAAGCAAGGTCTGTCAGTAACGGCTTGATGATCCCCTGTACTCAACAAAAATAAGAGCAAGTGCAGTATCAGTACATAACCACATTGTACTAGTAGGATCACATGGCTATCCCACTAGTGCAAAATAAACCAGTCAAGACAACAATATAATCACATGCATATATTTTAGCATATACAATATTATCAATATTTACGAACAATGATCAGTTTCATATTTTATATCACATCATTGGTCCTCTTATGCAACCAAAACGAAAACAGTTAGCATGTTGGAATGTGGCAACCGATCCCATATTTATGTCGAAATGTGGCAATCGATCTAAGTTAGTTATACCGGAAGGTGGTAACCAATCCCATTCATACACCACAATCACAAACAGAAGTATATCCTCAAGATCATACATTTAAGTCATGATTTCATCGCAATGATCAACATTGCAACATTTATACATATACAAGTATCATAATAAAGCAAGAACAAACAGACACCACACAAACATAGAATCACAACCATCACCTACCTCAAAACAAGTTTGAAACCCTAAGAAACTTAATCCTTCCCTTTTCGAATTCATTCCACTTGTTCTTGGTCTACAAACAATCAATATAATACGGGAATTAATAAACAATCACTAATTACCTGAATTACTAACAATTCTATGAACCTAGATCAAACCCATGATCCCAATTATCCAATTTAGGGTTCTTTACACCATAGAATTTATAAAAAAAAACCTCCCCCATCAATATTCACCCATTCTGTTACGTTCTACAGATTGAAAAATGGATTTGTGGAGTGCAAAGCTTACTTTTAGCCTCAAGAATGATGAAAAATGAGTAGAAATCACCTGGGGTTCGTCCTTTAGCTTTAAAAGTGAAAGAGTGAATAATGGGTCTGAATCATCATTAGTGTGAGAAGTAGAAGAGAAGCAAGACAAGATCCTCTTTTGCTTAAACTAAAGGCAAGTGTTCAAAAAAAACTGATGGCTTATGAACAAGGGGGAGATGGTATTTTGAGGTATCAAGGTAGATTGTGTCATTGATTTCAAAGGTAATTGGGATGATCACCCACCTTTCATTGAGTTTCTTTCAACAATAGTTGCCATTCTAGTATTGAGATAGCTACTTACGAAGCTCTTTCTAGGAGAAGATGGAGATCTCCTATTGGATGGTTTGAAGTTGGTGAAGTCGGGTTGATAGGACCAGACTTAGTTCATCAAACTATGGAGAAAGTTAAAGTGATTCAAGAAAGGTTGAAAATAGCGCAGAGTCGTCAGAAATCCTACACTGATGTTAGGAGAAGGGAGTTAGAGTTCGAGGTAGATGATTGGGTTACTTGAATATTTCACCAATGAAGGGTGTTATGAGATTTGGTAAGAAAGGGAAACTTATCCCCTGGTATATTACACCTGTCTAGATATCAAAAAGGGTTGGAAATGTAGCATATTAGTTAGAGCTACCATAAGAGTTAGCAACAGTCCATCCGGAGTTCTATATCTCTATGTTGGGAAAAGTGTATGGGCGATCCTTCATTGATCATACCAACTGAAGATATTAGTATCAAGGATAGCTTATCTTATGAGGATATTCCTTTTCAGATTCAAGATCGCCAAGTTCGCAGGTTGAGAACAAAAGAGGTAGCATTACTTAAAGTTCTTTGGGGGAATCAGTTTTTTGAGGAAGCTACTTGGGAAACTGAGGAAGATATGAACAAGAGATATCCACATCTCTTCGAATCCGTAGAAGTTTCAAATTAAGGTACTAATCCTATTCTTGGCTTTTATTTATAAGATTAACATGTTGTAATTGCATTGCTTGTTGTGTGATTGAGCTGAATGTTAATGTTACACGCTTAGCCTAGTAAGAGTAATCTTATTCGAAGACGAATGTTCCCAAGGGGAGATATTGTAACATCTCGCAAATTGAAAGAACTAGAAAGAGCTAGAATTACAAAGAGTGATTTTTGGAAATAATAAAACTCTGGAAAATTGGTTAAGTTATGTTTGAGTTTTTGGTCAACTTCAAACGATTATAACTCCTAGCTCAGAATGAGTTAGGTGTGTTTCCAGAAATCCTAGGAAAGATCATGGAATAATATTTCCAACGCCTTTAAGTTTGCAAAATTTCGAGTTCGTATGAGTGAGTTATGCTCATTGGAAGTTGGGCTATTCAAATAAGGAAAGTCCAATCCGGATTTTTGAATGGCATTATAGTCTTTTCACCACCCAGTTGAGTTAATTCGTTTCTAGAAATTAAATTGGGTTCTAAACTGAATTAGTTAAGTTTAGACAATTGGAAATTTACGCTAGGGTTTTTGGAGAAAGAACGCAAAAGGAGAAAAGAGGAGAAAGAGCAAAGTTCGCCGTTCTTGAAGGTTAAGCTTGTGGATTTCGACAATGGTTGATCCCTAAAGAGGTATGTGAGTCTTTCATGTTGGGTTTATTCATCCACACGCCAATCATGTTTATTTCAGCGAAGTTTGATCTAGAAAGTTGAAAGTTGATGAATCTTGAATGGTGATCTTGAAATTGACCTTCGTTCTTGAGTTAGGTTGAGATTGACGAGTTCCTTGAGGTTAAAATGTTGTTTCCTTGAGTCGTTTGAGTTATATTCTTGTGTATACATGCTGGGTATTTTATTCTAAATAAAAATTGAGAAGAATAGTTTAGTTTGGGTGAATTGGGACTGAAAAACGAAAGAAGGAAAAACTTGGACAAATCTGGTGCCCCAGGCCGCATCGCAGACCTACCCCACAGTTTTGAAAAATTCATCCTCACGTCGCGTCGCGGTCAGGGACCATTCTGCCTCAAAACGTATTTTCGCGACCAAAATTTAAATACCCCTCCGCGTCACAGACCTATCCTCATACAATAATTTTTTTATCTTTTCTCATGATTAGTTATTTAAAATCATTCCTAAACATAATGAGATCTTTCCTATCACAAATCACAATCCTTGAATCCATAATTCAATTCAACAAAAATTAAGAGTCAAGTCAAGGGAAGTTAACAGTCAAGACAAGAGAAGCCAAAAGTCAAGTTAAGAGAAGTTCATAAAGTTTTCTAAAAGTCTTTTACAAATGTTTTAAACTTTGTTTTAAGACTTGAGTTTTGAGTTGAGTAAAGAATAAAGTTTGAAGTGCATTTCTTCATAAGAGTATATCAGGATTATGTCTTCCCAAAGAGTAAATGTTTCACATTTAAACAAGAAAGGAAACTGAAATTTCCAAAAGAGACTTTGAGCTAGTTTTCAGTAAAGAGTAAGAGTAAAGTTCATTTTTCAAAGATTATATAGGAACTAAGTATTCCCAAGAGTTAAAATATTTTCACATTTGAGCAAGAAAGGAAACTGAAATTTCCATGAGAGCTTTTAAGCTAAGTTTTTGAGTAATTATCTCAAACCAAAGAAAGAGTTTTGTTTTTATAAACATATGAGCTAAAGTATAGTTTGGGAGTAGTACTGAGCGCCAATATGGGAACGAGCTTTAGTTCAGCTAACTCACGTCTCCATAAACCATGTAGCCATCATGGGTAGTAAAGGATCATACTTTTTAGATGACTCTTTAAGATGCTTTTAGCATAGACTAGTGGATCCACTAAGTTAAGTGTTCGATATGATGGCAAAGTATAGGACAGATCTGGAAGCATGGGCAAGACGTTGTATCACCACTTAGGCTTATAGTGGTGGTTGTAGGTTAAAGAAACTCCCACAAAAACTATATTACTTTATTATATGAGTAAAGTTCAGTTTGTTATTGCATTTTCTTTAACGAACTAAGTTGTTTTCTACTGTTTTAAAAGCTTTTTATTTATTGCATGTGTTTATTGATTTTTATTTAATTAAGTTATTTAGGAGTTGAGTAAAGCCAAGGTAAATATTTCTTTCAAATTCTTTTCAAGCTTAAGTTATGTTTAGCATTCCAACTCGCATACTCATACATTAAATGTAGTGATGCCAATTGGCCTGCATCGTCTTATGATGCAGACACAGGTAAACAGGATCAGCATGTAGTGCATCGTTGATCCATTTGAGCACTCAGAGTCAGTTGGTGAGCCTCCTTGCTTTCCGGAGGATCCTTTTTATTGCTTTCAGTATTTTAGTTCATTAGGATGTCATGGGTCTTTTCCCAACATCCATCTCAGTTGTTTAGAGGCTTTATAGATAGAGTTAGTGATGTTAGTTCATGAGTCTTTACTTTCCCTTTTCAGTTTAGTTAAGACTTAAGTTGCCACTTTGGCAGTGAATGTTATTATAATACATTCTAAGTTATATTTTGAGCTGTTCAGTTTACTTGTTTTAAAAGTATTTATCTCGAGTATAGTCTTCCACTGAGTAAGTAAGCTAGGCCATGGATTCTCTTGGGTACAACAATGGTTCTCGAGTACCACCCACGTCCGGGGTGTAGGCTCGGGGAGTAACAAACTTGGTATCAGAGCACAAAGTTCAAGAGTGTTAGGGAGTCTATGAAGCCGTGTCTGTAGAGTCCTAGTTATCGATGTGACAAGCGCCACATCTATAATTTGGAGGCTGCAACATTTAGGAATTCCTTCACTTTTTTCATACTCACTTCATGCGATAGAGTGTATCTCTATTAAAGTCTCTTTATAACTCATGCTTATGCGTAACCGATTGTGAGTTGGACTATTTTGAGAGTGCTTTCATGGGGAGTTCCTTTCCCCGTGAGCGAAGAGAAGTAAAGAGATGGTTGTTGTCATTAGGAGCAGGATGAGTTTATTCATAGTTGGGTTGACTCGTCTGTCAAGTAGTAATGAAAGTAAGGCAGCCATGCTAATAGGTTACATGGGCATAGAAAGGCTAATGATCCATGTGCAACAAGTTGAGGAGGACAAGCTGAAGGATGTAGAAGAATTTAATAATAAGAGGGCTAAGACATCAGGGAATGAATCCGAGCAGCAGAAGAGTAATGTGAATTGGTCTTGTTTCCAACATAAGCAGAAAGGACCTGCTCCATCATCTGCTAGTGCACCTGCACCAAGGAACAAATGTGAGTACAATAGTCAGAATTCTCAAAACTTCAGAGCTAGACCTATGCATTCGCAAGGTAGTACGGAACAAGGGGGTACTATGATTCCTGCCTCTGCTAAGTGTGGTAGGAACCACTCAGGGAAATGTCGTGATGGCTCCACTAGTTGCTTCGAGTGTTCTAGAATGGCCATTTTATGAGAGAGTGTTCTAAGAGCAGACAGAGTAACGGTAGTGGGGGCAATAGAGCCCAGCCTTTTTTAGTTGCTCCACCAGATAGAGTTGCATCCAGATAAGCTACTTCAAGGGCAGACAGAGAAGGAAAGCATCTTTATGCTATCTCTAGTTGCCGAAAGCAAGAAAGTTCACCAGATGTTGTCACTGGTATGATCCAATTCTTCGGTTTTAATGTTCTTCTTGAGCAACTTCTTGAGCCTTCAGTGTTTCTATACCTGTTGGTGAGTCTATTCTTAGCAAAAATAGTCTATCGTGATTTTTTCGTTCCCGTCAATCACAAGAGTACCATAGATAATTTAGTTGAGTTAGACGTGGTAGATTTTAATGTAATTCTAGGTATGGACTAGCTTCATGCCTGTTATGCATCAGTACATTGTAGAACTCGAGTAGTCAAGTTCTAATGTCCAGTGAACCACTTATAGAGTTGAAGAGCAATTCAGCAGTGCCTAAGGGTCATTTATTTGGTACCTTAAGGCGAGAAAGTTAGTTTCGAAAGGGTGTGTATTTCAGTTAGTCCGAGTTAATGACTCTAGTGTTGAAATACCCCCTATTCAGTCAATTTCAGTAGTAAGAGAGTTTCCAAAAAAAAATCCAGATGATCTACCCTGAGTCCCTCCTGAGAGAGAAATAGACTTCGGTATAGATATTCTTCCTGATACTCATCCTATATCTATTATGTCATATAGAATGGAACCAGCAGAGCTAAAAGAGTTAAAAGAGTAGTTGAAATATCTCCTAGATAAAGGTTTCATTCGACCAAGTGTCTCACCTTGGGGTGCTCCGGTTCCATTTGTGAGAAAAAAAGATGGTTCCCTTAGGATGTGTATAGATTACCGTCAATTGAACAAGGTTACCATCAATAATAAGTATCCTCTTCTGAAAAATTGATGATATTTTCGATCAACTTCAGGGTGCTAGTTGTTTCTGTAAAATAGACCTCAAGTATGGCTACCATCAGTTAAGAGTAAGGGAATGTGATATTCCAAAGACATCATGCAGGACACGTTATGGTCAATATGAGTTTATGGTCATGTCCTTTGGTTTGACCAATGCACCTGCAACATTCATGAACTTTATGAATAGAGTTTTCAAACCTTATTTAGATATTTTTGTTATCGTCTTCATTGATGACATTCTAATCTATTAGAGGAATGAGGAAGATCATGCTAGCCATATCAAAATAGTTCTTCAGACTTTGAGAGACAGAGAGTTGTATGCTAAGTTCTCTAAATGTGAGTTTTGGCTTGAGTATGTGGCATTCTTGGGCCACATAATTTTTGGTGATGGAATTAAAGTTGATACTCAGAAGATAAAGGCAGTGCAGAATTTGCCTAGACCCACATCTCCCACTGATATTCAGAGTTTCTTGGGATTGGCTGGATATTATAGAAGGTTCGTAGAGGGGTTCTCATTTATTTCATCCCTTTTGACCAAGTTGACTAAGAAAACAGTGAAGTTTCAATGGTTTGAAGCTTGTGAGAAAAGCTTTCAGGAATTGAAAAAGAGGTTGACTACTGCCCAGTATTGACCTTACCTGAAGATACGCAAGACATTGTGGTATATTGTGATGAGTCCAAAGTTTGTTTGGGTTATGTGTTAATGTAGAATGGCGAAGTTATACCTTATGCCTCCAGACAGTTGAAAGTTCATGGGAAGAACTACCCAACCCATGATCTAGAATTGGCTGCCATAGTATTTCCTTTAAATATATGGTCCCATTATCTTTGTGGTGTTCATGTGGATGTGTTCACTGATCACAAGAGTTTTCAGTATGTGTTTAGTCAGAAAGAGCTTAATCTCAGATAGAGGAGGTGGTTAGAATTACTCAAAGATTGAGACATGAGTATTCTTTACCACTAAGGTAAGGCTAATGTTGTTGCCGATACCTTGAGTAGATTATCTATAGGTAGTACTGCTCATTTTGTGGAAGATAAGAAAGAGTTAGCAAAAGAGATGCATAGACTTGCTAGGCTAGGAGTTTGACTAATGGATTCCATAGAAGGAGGAGTAGTGGCGATGAATGGGTCTTAATCATCATTAGTGTCAAAAGTAAAAGAGAAGCAATACCAACATCCTATTTTGCTTGAACTAAAGGAAAGTGTTCACAAAAAAGTGATGGCTTTTGAAGAAGGGGGAGATGGTGTTTTGAGGTATCAAGGTAGATTCTGTGATTGATTTCAAAGGTAATTGGGATGATCACCTACCTCTCATTGAGTTACTTACAATAATAGTTTCCATTCTAGCATTGAGATGGATCCTTACGAAGCTCCTTATGGGAGAAGAAGCAGATCTCCTATTGGATGATTTGCAGTTGGTGAAGCCGGGTTGATAGGACCATACTTAGTTCATCAAGCTATGGAGAAAGTTAAAGTGATTCAAAGAAGGATGAAAACATCACAGAGTCCTCAGAAATCCTACACTATTGTTAGGAGAAGGGAGTTAGAATTCGAGGTAGATGATTGGGTTACTTGAAAATTTCACTCATGAAGGGTGTTATCAGATTTGGTAAGAAGGGGAAACTTAGCCCTCGGTATATTAGTCCTGACTGGATATCAAAAAGGGTTGGAAAGGTAGCTTATGAGTTAGAGCTACCACAAAAGTTAGCAGCAGTCCATTCGGTATTCCACATCTCCATGTTGGGAAAAGTGTATGGGTGATCCTTCATTGATCATACCAACTGAAGATATTAGTATCAAGGATAACTTATCTTATAAGAAGATTCCTTTTTAGATTCTAGATCGCCAAGTTCGCAAGTTGAGAACTAAAGAGGTAGCATCAATCAAAGTTCTTCGGGGGAATCAGTTTATTGAGGAAGCTACTTGGGTAGCTGAGGAAGATATGAAAAAGAGATATACACACCTCTTTGAATTCGGAGAAGTTTCAAATTAAGGTACTAATCCTTTTCTTGGAATTTATTTTTAAGATTAACATAATGTAATTGCATTGCTTGTTGGGTGTTTGAGCTGAATGTTAATGTTACACCCTTAGCCTAGTAAGAGTAATATCATTTGAGGATGAATTTTCCCAAGGGGAAATACTGTAAAATCTCTCAAATTGAAAGAACTAGAAAGAGCTAGAATTAGAAAGAGTGATTTTTGGAAATAATAAAAATCTGAAAAATTGTTTAAGTGAAGTTTGAGTTTTTGGTCAACTTCAAACGACCATAACCCAAGCTCAGGATGAGCTAGGTGTGTTTCCAGATATCTTAGGAAAGATGTTGGAATAATCTTTCCAACGCCGCCGAGTTTGTATGATTCCAAGTTCGTATGAGTGAGTTATGCCCATTGGAAGTTGAGTTGTTCAAATAAGGAAAGTCCAATCCGGATTTTTGAAGGGCATTATAGTTTTTTCACCACCCAGTTAAGTTAATTCATTTTTAGCAATTAAATTAGGTTCTAAACTTAATTGGTTCAGTTTAGACATTTGGAAATTTACGCTAGGGTTTTTGGAGAAAGAATGCAAGAGGAGAAAAGAGGAGAAAGAGCAAAGTTCATCGTTCTTGAAGGTTTAGCTTGTCGATTTCGACAAGGGTTGATCCCTAAAGAGGTATGTGACTCTTTCATAGTGTTGGGTTTGTTCATCCATGCACCAATCATGTTTAATTTAGTGAAGTTTTTTCTATAAAGTTGAAAGTTGATGAATCTTTAATGGTGATCTTGAAATTGACCTTCGTTCTTCAGTTAGGTTGAGATTAAGGAGTTCCTTGAGGTTAAAATGTTGTTTCCTTGAGTCGTTTGAGTTATATTCTTGTGTATACATGTTGGGTATCTGAATCTAAGAACAAATCTGGTGCCCCGGGCTGCATCGCGGACCTGCCCCACAGTTTTGAAAAATTCATCCTCACGTCACGGAGCAGTCATGGACCGTTCTGGCTCAAAAAGTATTTTCGCGACCAAAATTTAAATACACCTCCGCGTCGCGGAACAATTCTCAGACAGTGATTTATTTATCTTTTCACATAATTTGTTACCTAAAATCATTCTTAAACATCATGATATCTTTCCTATCACAAATCACAATCTTTGAATCCATAATTCAATTCAAGGAAAGTTAAGAGTCAAGTCAAGAGAAGTTAAGAGTCAAGTCAAGAGAAGTCAAGATTCAAGTTAAGAGAAGTTCATAAAGTTTTCTAAGAGTCTTTTACAAATGTATTAAACTTTATTTTAACACTTGAGTTTTGAGTTGAGTAAAGAGTAAAGTCTGAAGTGCATTTCTTCAAAAGCGTATATCGGGACTATGTATTCCCAAAGAGTAAATGTTTCACATTTAAACAAGAAAGGAAACTGAGATTTCCAAAAGAGCCTATGAGCTAGTTTTCGGTAAAGAGTACGAGTAAAGTTCATTCTTCAAAGATTATACGGGAACTAAGTGTTCCCAAGAGTTAAAATGTTTTCACATTTGGGCAAGAAAGGAAACTGAGATTTCAATGAGAGATTTTAAGCTTTGTTTTTGAGTAATTATCTCGAATGAAAGAAAGAGTTTTGTTTTTACAAACATATGAGCTAAAGTATATTTTGGGAGTAGTATTGAGCACCGATATGGGGACGAACTTGAGTTCAGATAACTCATGTCTCCATAAACCATGTAGCCATCATGGGTAGTAAATAATCATACTTTTAGATGACTCATTAAGATGTTGTTAGCATAGACTAGTGGATCCACTAAGTTAAGCATTCTATATGATGGCAAAGTATAGGACAGTTCTAGCAGCGTGGGTAAGACACTGTATCACCACTTAGGCTCATAGTGGTGGTTGTTGGTTAGAGAAACTCCCACAAAACTTTATTACTTTATTATATGAGTAAGTTAAGTTTGTTATTACATTTTCTTTAACGAACTAAGTTGTTTCTACTGTTTTAAAAGCTTTCTATATATTGCATGTGTTTATTGCTATATATTGAGTTAAGTTATTTAGGAGTTGAGTAAAGCCAAGGTAAGTGTTTCTTTCAGATTCTTTTCAAGATTAAGTTATGTTTAGCATTCCAACTCACATACTCGTACATTCAATGTACTGATGCCAGTTGGCCTGCATCGTCTTATGATGCAGACGTAGGTAACCATGATCAACATCCAACGCATCGTTGATCCAGTTGAGCACTCTCAAAGTTTGTTGGTGATCTCCTAGCTTTTCGAAGGATCCTTTTTATTGCTTTCAGTATTTTAGTTCATTAGGATGTGGTGGGTCTTGTCCCGACGTCCATCTCAGTTGTTTAGAGGCTTCATAGACAGAGCTAGTGATGTTTGTTCATGAGTCTTTACTTTCCCTTTTCAGTTAAGTTGAGACTTGAGTTGCCACTTTGGCAGTGAATGTTATTATAATACATTCTAAGTTATATTTTGAGTAGTTTAGTTTACTTGTTTTAAAGGTATTTATCTTGAGTAAAGTCTTCCGCTGAGTAAGTAAGTCAGGCCAAGGGTTCTCTTGGGGCCAGCAATGGTTCTCGAGTGCCAGCCACGTCCGGGGTGTAGGCTCGAGTGTGACAAAGCCTATGTAACCTATGGAATTACAAACTATAATTCTCAAACTTCAACACAAACCTCCCAAGGTATGTGTTCCCAACTCTTCATGTTGTTACAACCTGAAGACAACACTTCTAATTCAGTTTATAACTCCCTGAACTAAGATTACATCAAGACTCAATCACAAAGAAAAACTCCTAACACATAAGCTTTGTAAAAGGACCAGGTTCTTTGATGTGTTCCTTCAGTTCGTTGGTAGCACTTGCGAAGTCAATTTCTCAATTGCTTTTTTTGCTCTGTAAGTACACAAGTATTCTGGACGACTTTACTTCTATTTCAACACAATTCTTCATAGAGTTATTGTTCACTTAAAACTCCTCATTGACTTGAACTCTCTTGACTTAGAGTTCTACTTCAAGTAAGAGTGCTTCTTCAACTCAAACTCCAAGCTTCTTTGGACTTCTTCTTCAAATTACATTCCTTGATTCTTTTGTATTGTAGTTGAACTCCAACACTTCAATTCAGCAGTAACTTGAAGAGTTCTACTTTAAGTGAGACTCCTTCTTCAATTAAAACTACTTGCCTCTTTACACTACTTCTTCAAATCAAATTCATTGATTCTTTCTCTTTAATTCATCAGATGTTTATTTCCTTGGGTTATCTCATGAAATTAACATTATCAATTCCTTTATTTCTTCTCTCTTATCTTTATTCATTTTAAAAGCTTTCTCGAATTCAACTGCTTGTGACAGTGCACCTTTGGACCATGTTGACTGATGTGTTTCAACTCTCTTTGTCAATCATCAAAAATGCATAAATCCCAATAAACTCCCCCTTTTTTATGATGACAAACCTCTTTTCTTTGTCCATTTAAACAATTTTATCTGTAGATACTGAAGCATGAAATACTAACATGAAACAAGTTAGTTGATGGGTTATAAACAATGCACAACTCTTATCTTCCTCCTTTTGGTATCATTGAAAAGCTATGTCAATCTTATAATATACGAGCTTGATTGACAAGTTAAACTATTCATGGCCACTAGCTATCACCAAGAGAATCAGATAACGACTTTATGGAACATAATAATGTATTATAGAGAGCAAGAACATGAGTAATTAAAGCAATCGATAATCAATCTATTAAATTGCCAGATAATGTTCTATATAAGATCGAAGTCATACTGAATGAAGGAAAAACTATTGAGCACTAATCAAAAAACAAACACTGGACAAGAGTAGAATAAAGCCAGAGACGCTAACATTGGAAAGTGAAGAGAAGAATGGAACAGTGGCAATAATTGTATCAACCAACGAATAATTTCAGTATTTTCAACCCTTTCTTCATGAAGAACAACCTGTAGAGCTTAAATTCTTATCCGAAGGACATTTTGTTTTCATAAGCTACATGAGTAGCCTCCAATTCAGCAATTTTATTAGTGAAAATATTACTTCAACCTTTTCTTTGGAGTATCAATTTTAATCATTGAGGCATGTAGATCAACATGGTTCATTGATTGAATAACCTCTTTTTTTTCTCTTTTTCATTTGGAAAGTCCATGCTTGGATTGAAATTGAGTATTCCTAATAAATCACAATGGGAATCATGTCAGTTTTTTTTCATGCTAGCTCTAAGGTTTTCTTTAGTAATGGCATCATCTTGACACTTATGATTTCTTGATGGGCGTTCAAGATGGAATAGAAAAAAATGTGTTTCTACAGTTGATTCCTCCTCATGAACTGAAAATAAGAAACTAGATTCCCCTCCTCAAAAGAATTATATATGTACTAAGTTAAGAGCAATTTGAAGAGGATAACATCACAAATATTAGTAGATGTACTTTGGTAAATATCTTATTTTAACTTGCAAAAAAATAATCCAAAAAGACAAAGTGAGATAGAACAATTTGAAAGAATAAGACTCTTGAGCTTGGACGATTATTTTGTTCTGTATTAGAACAATTAATACATGGAACATGAGTGCTCAACTGTTTCACTTTCGACAATATTAACCTTTATCAATATAGAACATACTTGATAAGAGCAATTTTGTGATAATCATTGCTTGCTTGCACCGTTTCTCTATGCAATCTAATACAAAATTAGGTTAAAACAAGTCAAATATTTGGAATTGGGACACACAATTGAATGTGTAAGACTGAATAGAACAACATATTAGCTCATAAATTTAAGGAGAGCAATTATTCTTGATAATCATTGAGGGGAGTTCATGCAATGTTAATCATCCCCAAGTCTAACTTATTATTTTCATAATGCTCCCAGTTATTTTCATAATGCTCCCTACTTAGTGTTTGAATCCATCAATTGTTGTTTTACTAAGAACAACGTGATCCAGCAACCACATACTTTTGTGGATAAATCAGTTTCAAGATTCATTGTTCCCCCTATCAATATGCCCTTTGTTGACACCCAATTTTGACCCTATGCAATTCGAGTTAACTATCGAGCTTCTTCAACTTCAAACAATTTGAAATAATCGTCTTTGAAAAATCCTAAAAATTATATATTTTAAAATCTCTGTCTATTTAGTTTTGGTTAGTATTTCTCAGAAATAATTATATAATTTTACATGTTGGTTAATATAATTTTCGTCTTTTATATAAATATTTAATAAATAGCCTAAAATAATGTTTATCATAAATACACATTTATTTCTTTGAATTAGTGAATTTTATAATTGTGTATAATTTGTTCTCTATTTTAAGTAATGAATAAGGCTTGATAATTATTTTGTCTTGTTTAAATTAAGAAGCTCAAATAATTAATCGATAATTATTCATCTTATTTGAATTTGGCCGAATTAGTTTTTTGATTTAACTTGGTCATATATAAATCTAATTTGATTAGAATAGAAAGTAAAGTGGCCAAATTTTAAATATAATGGGCCCTCCTTTTAATTCTTGCACATCTGCAAATATTCATATAATTCCGTACTCTCCCACGTTCCTTTCTTTTTATTCTTTTCCAACCAAAGACAAGCTCCTCTCCCCTTTCTTCTTCCTCCAAAGTGCAAAAGTCAATACCAAGAACCCTAATTTCTTCACCATTGAAAGTGCCTCCCACTAAATTTCAAATATTGTAGACTTTGGGTTAGATTTGTTGACTTTGGCTTAGATAAAATCTCACCCAAATCTAATCTAAATCGGAAGATATCACATCGAATCCGGATTTTTGGGGGCATGTTCTTCTCTTACTCGTTTTCTCCTCTATTATTTTCAATCAATCTCTCATCTCCCGCTAAAATGGCTATTGAAATTCAAATCTCTATTTTTGCTATAAATACATGGTATTGGTGCCATTTAAGGGACGCACAAAAATAGAGGGAGAGATAGAGGAAAATCACAGTGATATAGGTTCATAAGAAGAATTTTGATTTCTATAGGTGCTAAGTTAAGAATTTCGAATCTCGAGTTTTCGTCTTAAGCTCTTTGTTCTTTGTCATCGGAAGCTTTCATCGGAGTTCTTTTCACGTGGTGGTGAAATAGTTCATTTTAACTTGTCGTCTCAAGTTTGCTGCCCATAACCAGGTAATCTGCTTCCGCTATTTCTTTAAATTCCCAATTTTGCTTTGTGTTCATTTTAAGTATTTTAGTTGTTTTGATTTATTCACTGCTTAACATGTAGATTGATGGGTAAATGCCATATAGCTTCTTTTTTTTTTTTAGACTTTTCCAGCTCATATTTATTTCGTGCTGTTTGTTAGATTTCATATTTTGAATACTGCATTCTTAGTTTCGTTTCCTGCATTCTGTTTGCTCAAGGTGTTTCCAGATTTTTATGAACTTGTTGATACCTCGTAAATGTTGAGACAATGTTTTGAAAATATTTTGGCTAAACTTTGAACTTGTGGACTCTTTCTCCATTCTATTTGTTTGAATCAGTAGACCTTTAAACTCATGTTCGCTCCCTTCCTTGTGAGTCCTCTGTTCCGTGAATACATGATTTTTGTTATTCTATTACATTGCTTTAGATTCATACATGCATTTGACTACATTACTTTATTATCATTATTTTTCTTTTGACAAAAAAGTAAAAAGTAAAGTTAAGTGTCAATCATTGGTAGTGAGAAATAACGTTTGTATTGTTTTGTATGCTACTACCAAAGGGTTTTCTTCCATGATATGTGTTAATTGTCAAGATAATAGTTTAGTCACATGATTTTAGTGTTACTTGTATAACAATGAGAGTTTAGGAGTTAAGAAATTTAATTAATTTAAATAAGAATTAGCGTAATTGTGAAGTCGGCTATAATAATTCTTATTATTTTTTACTATTATTATTATTTTTAAAACATTCCTTCTTAAATTGATAGTTTAGTCATTGTTGGGTTCCATTTATTTGTTTAGAAAGACTTGCATTATTTTTCTTTATTTATTTGCATTTTTGAGTCTAGCATGCTACTAACCATTTAGTGGAAGATTGGAATTTAATATGTCATATGTTCAACTTTCCTTGAATTTTAATTCTACTATAAGTTAAGTATTAATTCTTCTTCCATGTTTACCTTGCATGAACCCCTCCTTGGTTTGAGTCCATTCGACTCCCTTCTATCTCTTCCCTTTGCATTTCGGATGTGCTATGGAGTCCCGAACTCAGCACTATCGAGTTGAACTCATAATTTCAAGAAATTGGAAGCTGAAACAGGTCTCGAAAAGCAGAAAAATGGGTTGTATACATTCGATGTACACTAATATACAACATGGGTAGAGAAAAATGGGAATTGAGCCAAAAGCCCAAATCAGCAACGAGTTTGGCCCAAAAAAGGGCCCAAATTTATCCTCTCCTTTATTCTCCTAAATTATTTAATTGTGATTACTTATTGTTAGCTTTTTTTATTAAGTCTAACTTTAAATAACTTAATTGAACTCCCCAAATGATGAACTATTTTCTTTGTGTTGGTTTACTTTAATAAATTTTATTTTATCAACTCTTGCACCCTTATTTACTTATTCAAATATTTTCTATTGAAAACTTTCACTTACTTTTAACTAGTTTAAACTGATTTCTTGGTTTATCGACTAAATTAGTTCAAATTATTATGAGTCAAATAAATTTTAATTAATCTAGTTTTGTTAAAATTTTAATCACTTGCATTCAATTCAAATGTTTCATTTAAGTCCCTTTCCCTATAAAATAAAATAAAATGTGTCGTTTATTTAATCTATTTTCTCAAGTTAATCGAACATTGTAAATAAATATTATTATTTATATATATTGAATCATTTTCCTAAAATGAAATAGTCCAAAAACTATTTAACCTAAGTCATAGGATAACCGCATGTTAGCGGGCGCTTCAAATGTCTTAAAAACCTTCTTGAAGCGTAAATAAGAACATCTTACTCAATTTCTCTAAATTTTTAAGGACTTAATCTGTTAGAGTCTTTTCAAATTAAGTTTTCTTAATTTCTTTAAAAAATTAAGTGGCAACTCTTTGTAAGTATTTTTCTCAAATTATTTTATACTTAGAACATTTCAAAAAGTGATTTTTCTAAAGATAGTAAAATTACGGCATACCACCCTTAATTTATTCAACAAATGAAACACGTGGTACAACGTGTTCCAATGCACGCTCATCAGTTTCACTTTTATCCTCATTTTTTTTCACTTTCTTCCCCCTTACACATGCATTACATCCTCTATTTTTTTAATGACACATTCCCCCTTTTTGTGAAGTGAGCGAAAAGAACTTTTGTTTGTCTTCATTCATATCAATTAAGCAAGCAATATCTATGAATTAAATCACTTGCTTCCTTTCTGTTTCACCTGCAAAATAGCTTAAGGGTTAGTCTTAGGAACCCAGACAAGCTTGGGTCCTTTCTTATGATCAAAAGGGTGAATCAGATTTCTTCTCGCCCATCTAGGCAACAAGTTAGTGGACCTGTTTTTGCCAACAGGTATGCATATGTTTCCATTTGCTAATTTAGTATTTCTTTTTCTAAAATCATTAGCCACTGGACACTTAGTAGTTGGATGACCAATTTTACCACAAATATAGCACAAATCTTCAGAGATAAATTTTTCTTTATGAAATCCTATACCAGCCTTCTCATTGTGCACCCTATCACTCAATTTGTTAACAATTCTGGAGGAATTTGTCCATCTATTTGACTTTTCAAGATCCATTTTTAACTTGGGAATTTCTAGGTTCAAATTTTTCACCTTTTCTTTTTCACCAAAATAGTCAATTTTACACTTTTTTAGCTCACCTTCTAGCATTTTTTTAGAATCACTCATGACACATCTTCCTTTTTCACTGATAGACAACTTTAAAATCTTAGATTTTAGATTCAAATTTAATGAACCAAGTTTATCAACCTGTTTCTTTAGAGAACAATTTTTTTCTTCGGTTACAGTTTTGCAATTTTTGATATCCATGCACTCAAATTTTTTATCTGCAAAAACATTAAATAGTTGATCTCTTTCACGGTTTAATTCTTGAAAATCATCAATTAAGCTACTCTTCATGCTAATTAGTTTTCTTTTAGAAAAAAAGATGCAATTTTTCTTTAAAGTCAATGATACTTACCTCAAAGTTTGCTTCTTCTTCTTCCATGTCTAAATCTCCAATAGCCATGAAAGCAATCTCATCATCATTAGATTCTCCAGCTCTTGAACCCCAAGAAGCTACCATGGCACACTCTTCTCTTATCTTTTGTTTACCAGCATTCTATTTCAACTACTTTTCAATTATTCCGTTCCTCCATTGTACTTCCCATTGAGGACATACTTTTACATGATGATTAGCCTTTCCACACTTGAAGCAGCCAGAGAGAGATTTTTCGTTCGACCACTTCTTGTTACTTGTTTCCTTATTGTCGCCTCCTTTTCCCCTCTTGATGAACTTCTTAAAGCTTTTTGCCAAGAAGGCTATTTGGTCTTCATTTAGATCAGATACTTTCAAGGCTAGTTACTTATCATTAAACACTTCCACTTTTTTCAGAACATCCATATTCATCTCATATTTAGCAGCCTTCTCTTTCAACTCCTTTTCAATTATTTCGTTCCTCCATTCTACTTCCCATTGAGGACATACTTTGACATGGTGATCAGCCTTTCCACACTTGTAGCAGCCTGAGAGAGATTTTTCATTCAACCACTTCTTGTTACTTGTTTCCTTATTGTCGCCTCCTTTTCGCTTCTTGATGAACTCCTTAAAGCTTTTTGCCAAGAAGGCTATTTGGTCTTCATCTAGATCAGATTCTGCACCATCAGATACTTTCAAGGCTAGTGACTTATCATTAAACACTTCCACTTTTTTCAGAACATCCATATTCATCTCATATGTTCTAAGACTTCCTACTAGTTCATCAAGTGTCATGATGGAGATATCTTTGGCTTCCCTGATGGCAATAACTTTAACATCCTATTTTGTCTTTGGTAGAATCCTTAAAACTATATCGACTTGTTCCTTAGTGGTAAGAACCTTTCCTAGTGATGATAACTCATTGATTAGGGTGGTAAGTCTAGTAATCATCTCTAGAATGGGTTCATTTTCCTTTATCTTGAAGGTTTCATAATCAGTGAACAACATAACCACTCTGAATATCCTGACTTGGCTGGTTCCTTCATGTGAATTTACCAGTGCGTCCCATATCTGTTTAGCAGTGGTACAATTTAAGATCCTATTATACTCATCAGGTCCTAAGCCACAAACAAGAATGTTTTTGGCTCTCACATCCTTCTTGAGATCTATTAGATCTCCAGTAATGAATTCAACCCTTACCTTTGGAACTTTAGCTCCTTCCATAGTTTTCATAGGGATGGTTGGTCCAGTAGTTATTCTATCCCATAGTTCATAGTCTTCAGCTTGAATAAAGTCTTCCATGCATGCCTTCCACCACCCAAAGTGTGATCCGTTGAACATTGGTGGTCGGATGGTTGATTATCCTTCGCTATGCCCAATAGGTGGTACATAATTCAACGTGATCTTATCTTAGGTGTTAGCCTTTATAAGATAACCTCCTCTGATACCAATTGTTAGTCTGCACGACCTAGTAATTTACTAATTTTGACTTTTCATCTAAGTGTGAAACAGGTTGCCTAACGTGTTCCAGAAAAACAGTAAAGGTAGTAAGTAAAAAAACAATATTTTTACGTGGAAAACACCTGGCTCAAAAGGTGTAAAAAACCATGACCAGTACCCCTACAAAATTTAACTTCAACTTCACTAAATCACTGAGCCTCCACAGAAAATAGATTGCAAGCCTATGTAACCTAAGGAATTACAAACTATAATTCCCAAATTTCAACACAAACCTCCCAAGGTATGTATTCCCAACTCTTCAAGTTATCCCAACCTGAAGACAAAACTTATAATTCAGTTTATAACTCACTGAACTAAGATTACATCAACACTCAATCATAAAGAAAAACTCCTAACACATAAACTTTGTAAAAGGATTAGGTTCTTCGATGCATTCCTTCTATGTGTTCCTTCAGTTCGTTGGTAGCACTTGCGAAGTCAATTTCTCTTTTTGCTTTGTAAGTGCACAAGTATTCTAGACGACTTCACTTCTATTTAAGCACAATTCTTTATAGAGTTATTGTTCACTTCAAACTCCTCATTGACTTGAACTCTCTTGACTTAGAGTTCTACTTCAAGTAAGACTCCTTCTTCAATTCAAACTCCTAGCTTCTTTGGACTTGTTCTTCAAATTACATTCCTTGATTATTTTATATTGTAGTAGAAGTCCAACACTTCAATTCAACAGTAACTTGAAGAGTTCTACTTTAAGTGAGACTCCTTCTTCAATTAAAACTACTTGCCTCTTTATAATCCTTCTTCAAATCAAACTCATTGATTCTTTCTCTTCAATTCATCAGATGTTTATTTCCTTGGGTTTTCTCATGAAATTAACATTATCAATTCCTTTGTTTATGCACTCTTTGTCTTTTTTCATTTTAAAAGCTTTCTCGAATTCAACTACTCGTGACAGTACACCTTCGCGCCATGTTGACTGACGAGTTTCATCTTTCTTTGCCAATCATCAAAACTGCATAAATCCCAACAAAAACTCAAGTGTTGGCTTTGAAAAGCTTCTCAAGATTTATAGAAACACAATAATTATGAATAATTTTTTAAAAAGAAACATTAACTAAAGAACTCAAAATCAACTTATCTCAGGAATATTCAAATCTAGGTAACAATCCTAGATTACTCTTTTAGTGATCTGAAAGTAGATGTAGAGCATGAGGACGAACTAGTCTAACACTATGATAGTCTTACATACCTGGAATAACAAGGTTGTTGAAGAATCTTGAAGAAGAACTTGATTAGAAGCCTTGAAACCCTAGCTTGAAGGTAAAAAAATCAAGAAACCTTTCTTGAGATTCTTAAATTAGTTTCTTGAAATTTCTATTGCCAAGATTTATGATTTTCATTAGTGATTCATAATTGTATGGAGGAATTTGAGTTTTAAAGAATGGAATTCTCGAAGAAAAACTTACCTTGAAGAAGAATCTTGAAAAAAGATGGAAATAATCTTGAAAAAGATTGAAAGAATCTTGAATGTAGTCTTCTATTTTGATTTTTCCTTAGGGTTTTGTCTTAGGGTTTGTGAGAGAAGAGAATGATGGATTAAAACATGGAAATAGGATTGTTTAGGGATTTACAGGATTTAAGAAATCCATTTTTAAGGTTTTCCTAGTGGTGTAAGGAGAAGAAAAAAGTGGTCATAATTGATTACTCAAAAATTGGGTTGACGCGAAAATGGTGGCGTTGGAAAGAGGATTCAAATACCTTTAGTTTGATAGGTTATGGGCCACATAAATCTTTATATTCTACGAGATATGATCGTTTGAAGTTGACCCAAGTAAAATCTTATGTCAAAACTTAATCAGTAAGGAAACTTTCAACTTAACTTTGTGCTAGGAGTTTTTAGTGACCTTAATTGATATCCAAAATCATTTCCTCACTAAAAAATTTACCTTAACACCTAAGAAATATTAAGAGTCACTTAGTATGACCTTATACACAATTCAAGAATGGTTTGGGCTTAACTTAGAAATTTTTGGGGTGTTACATATATAAAATATAAAAAGTTATACACAAAAGATTGAATGTATATGATGACAAAACTAAAAAACCAAAGCAAATCATTGTCATATACAAATACAAACCATCGTATACAAATTGTAACACCTCGCTATTTGAAAGAACTAGAGAGAACTAGAATTTGGAATAAACTATTTTTGGAAATAATCAAATTTGGAAAGTTTGACAAGTTAAGCTAAGTATGAGTTTTGTGTCAACTTCATACGACTATAACTCCTAGCTTAGGAAGAGTTATGTGTGATACAAGATATCATTGGAAAGCTCTTTGAATTATCTTTACAAAGCTGCTAAGTTTTGCTCAATTTCAAGTTTGTATATAGGAGATATGTCCATTCGAAGTTGGGTTGTCTAGATAAGGAAAGTTAAAACCGGATTTTAGAGGTGTATTTTCGTCTTTTCATTACCCAATTAATTAAATCCATTTTTAGTAAATTATTTGGGGTCTAAACTGAGATAGTTCAGTTTACGCATTTAAGAAATATGCTAGGGCTTTCAGAGAAGAGAAAAGAGGAGAAAGGTCAAGGCGTTCTTGGAAATTTCTTACGGAATCGAAGTCGTTTCGACAAGAGTTGATCCATAAAGAGGTATGTGAGACTTTCATAGCGTTGGGTTCATTCATCCACGCACCAATCATGTGTAGTTCAGCGAGATTTGTTCTAGAAAGTTGAAAGTTGATGATTTTGAATTGTGTTCTTGAATATTGGCTTCCGTTCTTGAGTTAAATTGGGATTGTTAAGTTCTTGAGAAAATAGTGTCGATTTTAGAGTCTTTTATGAATAGATTCTTCTGTACATATTGGGTATCTGAATCTAAAGTATATTTAAGAAAAACAATAGAATTTAGGCGAATTAGGGTTAGAAAATGAAGAGGGAACAAGTCGGGCGAATCTGGTTACCAAGTCTACGTCGTGGACCTGTTCCTCAAGATTGGAAAATTTTTCTCTGCGTCTCGGAGAGGTCACGGACCCTTCTGCCTAAATATTTATTCTGCGACCAAATATTTAAATGCATCTTCGCCTCGTGGAATTGCTTCCAGACAGTCATTTCTCGATAGTTTCTCATGTTTAACTATCTAAAAACACTCCCAAACATCATGAGATCTTTCCTATCACAAATCATTATCCTTGAATCCATAAATTCAAATTCAAGGAAAGTTAAGAGTCAAGTCAAGAGAAGTTATAGAGTTTTACAAATGTTTTATCTTTGTTTTAAGACATGAGTTTTGAGATGAGTAAAGAGTAAAGATTGAAGTTCATTTCTTCGAAAGAGTATATTTGGACTATGTATTCCCAAGGAGTAAAATGTTTTCACATTTAAACAACAACGAAAATTGAGATTTCCAAAAGAGCCTTTGAGCTAGTTTTCAGTAAAGAATAAATGCTTTCACAATTAAGCAGAGAGGAAACACTGATTTCTAAGAGAGCCTTCGGGCTAGTTTTTGAGTTATTATCTCAAACCATAGAGTTATGTTTTTAAACATATGAGCTAGTATATTTTGGAAGTAGTATTGAACACCGATATGGGGGAGAGTTCAGAAAACCCCCATCCCTCTTAAACCATGTAGCCACCATGGGTAGGGTCATACTTTTTAGATGATTCCTTAGTGCTTTTTAACATAGACTAGTGGATCCACTTAGTAGTCAGATTCTATACAAGGTATAGGACGACCATGGCAGCGTGAGGCAAAACTCTATATGATCAGAATAGCTCTAAAGTGATGGTTGTCGGTTAGACAAATCCCACATAAATATTTGGTATTAATATATACATAGAGTTACTTGTATTTTTATATACATCCAGAGTCATATTGTATTTTTGCATACACACAAAGTTACTATTGTATTTTTTAAATACATAAAGTTGTTATCTCTGTTTTAAAAGCTTTTCTTTATATTGCTTTATATTGAAATAAGTTTAATTTAATTGAGTCGAGTTGAGACCAAGTTTGTTCTTTCAGTTCCGTTTTCAAGTTTATGTCTTGTTTTAGAAATATCCTCGCATGCTCGTATTCAATGTACTGATGTCATTTGGCCTGCATCATTTTACGATGCAGATATAGATAACCAGGATCATCATCCAGCGCATCGTTGATTCTAGTTAAGCTTCAGAGTTTGTTGGTGAGCTTCCTTGCTTCCAGAGGATAACCCCTTTATTACTTTTCAGTATTTTAGTTCATTAGGATGTCGTGGGTCTTGTCCTGACATCCATCTCAGTTATTAGAGGCTTCGTAGACAGTTGGTTAGTTCATTTGTCATTACCTTGTTTTTGCCTTATGTTGAATCATGAGTTGCCACATTGTCTAAGTTGAATGTTATTTAAGACATTCTAAGTTATCCATTGAGTAGTTTAGTTTACTTTTTTTAAAGTATTTTTATCATGAGTAAGTATTCCGCTGAGTAGTAAGTCAGGCCAATGGTTCGCTTGGGGCCATCAATGGTTCTCCAGTGCCAGTCCCGCCCAGGATGTAGGCTCGGGGCGTGACACAAATGCAAATCAAACAAATAATTGTTAGTTGTGAATTATACAAATGTGGTGAATTATACATATAAAAACATGGCTATTTATACAGATTCAAAGTCAGCCTACGTAATTAATGGTTAATGTTAGTCGCAAGTTGTAATTATAGCAAACTATAGTTATGATGAGTAATTCAGTAGTGTAAGTTTGCTTAACTACGTAATTTTCCCTAATTAATTTAGTTGATAATAATGGGCTAAATTTAGAATTTATTTAAGACTCATTACCACTTCGCTCATATATAAAATTGAATTAGAAAAAGGGGGATTTGATATTTTGAGTCATACCTCCAAAACAACGCATTGTGCTCTAATTGCTAAGGAAGTGCTACGTCCTTTTTCAAGGTAAGATCACTCCAACTTTCGTGATTTATATGTGAAATTGCATGATTCGACACACATATTAATATAATAATATTAATAATTGGTTTTGAGAGATGGGCTAGGCCAAGGCCATTTATGCTATTGTAGTTGGAAAGGGTTTTGGTCATAAAGAGGGACAAAAATATTTTGTAAATTAAGTAATGATGAATTGACAATTATGGAATACGAGTTAATCATTCGAAATTATAGAATTTTGATGATTTTTTATTTGATATATGTCAATTAGATATTTACTCATTGCGAAGGTTACTAGTGGCTTAATCGGTTGTTCGTTGGAATTTTTTTTATGGTTATCATGTTATGATTTATGTTTTGACATATTGAGATAGGTAATTAAATATTAGGTATATTATATTATAATATTACCTTTAGATTTATTTTATTTGGAGGAATTGGGATTTAACCCTATACTTGAATTTGCAAATTAGGAGAATTGACATCTTCATTGGCATTAAGTTTAGGAACTTTATTATAGATTTGAGTGAGATTTGGTCTACGATCGTAGATTACCTTGTGGCGTGTGTTGGGGAGTAATGGGACTTGGACATGGATTGACTTGTCCATATTGAATAATTCTAATGATGAAAAAAGGGAAATAAAAGGGAATGTGATTAATAATTGGTGTTTGATTTGTTTAGAATGATTTGTAAGGCTTATTGATTAATTTTTTATATCGTATCACGATGTCTTGTTGTGAATTGTGCATTGTTATGGAAAAGGTCATCTCATTATTATTTGTGTGAACATGTCATTTGCATTGATTTTGAGACATGGTTGTGACAATTGTTAAGTGAATTGAGGAAGAATAAGACATTAAAGAGAATGTAATAGTTTGACGGATATTATGATTCAAGGGGCGTGTCGCTGCGACATATTCTATTATCGAGAGACGTGTCGAATGTTGCGATGGATTCTACTATCGAGGGACATGATGCATGCCATGATGAATTTCCATTATCGAGGATCGTATTGTACGCCGCAATGAAGGCATGGACAAATATGTCCTTCATGGGCCCCAGATTGAGAAACATTGGGTGTGTATCTCTAGGTCAGACATGTATTACCATACTTGACATTGCATTTCATTACATTGCATATCTTTATCATTTGTGAACTTGTGAGTCCCTTTTAGTGGAACTTGTGATTGATGAAGTTGATCCTATGTGTTACTGATTTGTAATTGTTGTAATTGAGTTGTGTGCTATGAAATTGTGAACGGTTAGGTTGGGTTGATTTTATGCAGGTTGTAATTGTGGAGGTTCGGTTGGGGTGATAGGAGTACCCGTATTCTATATACGTTACTTATGTTTAGGATTTTGCTTGCTGAGTACCGTGTGGTTTGGTACTCACCCATTGCTTCTACATTTGTGTAGGTTATCAGCCTAAATCTTCACGATACTCTCTCTTATCTTCTTGTATGAGGCTTCCTATGGAGATTTGTGAGGTAGTTGATTGTCATTTGAACAGACCTTTTTACTCCTACTTATGATCTTGTTCTACTTTAGAGACAACATCATTTGAGACTTGTTTATTTCTTTCAAATCTATTGTAATATATTAGAGACTTGTACACGTGACAACCAGGTTTTGGGGGTATATGTAAGTTAAGTATTAATTTCCCCATTGTTTTATAGTATTAGACTTTTATTCTAACTTTTCTTTTGTATTTATTATATTATTTGGGTTTTAGGCTGACTTGTCTTAGTGGTATAAGACGAGTGCCACCATATCCATTTTTGGGTCCTGAGAAAATGGTATCGGAGCCCTAGGTTCGTAGGTCTCACGTGTTTACAAGCCAAGTTTAGTAGAGTTTTGAGTATCGACATGGAGACGTATGTTGTTATCTTTAAGAGGCTATAGTGACTTTTAGGAAAAATCTTCACTTTTTGAATCTATATCGTGCGTCCTTGGTCCGGTTTGATTCGTATCTCTTCACTATATTATCTGTAACTTATAGTGATGATTCCTGCGTCGTTCTTCTTCTGAAATATTGATGTGTCGTATATGGCTTTCATGTTACACCTGATACTAAGGTGAAAGTGATAGATTTATTAAAATAATGTGTGGCCAGATTTGAAATGTTCAGTAATTTGAAGGGGTTGGGTTAGGTGGTGGCTCAACAAAGCATTTTGAGGATATCTGAATCATGAGGTTGAACAATGGTCCGAGGGACTTCATATACGTATTATCTTTCTGGGATAGATACCTATCAACGGTGAATAATAATTATGTGGTATATACAATATCTGGAGTGGTTCAATAATTGGAAGTGGAATTATGAAAGGAATAACTAGGTATGCACATTGTGACTTTGAAAATTACAGTTAGTAAAGATGTCATAACAGGTATAGATTGCTTAGCGTATGATGAGACTTATGTTGCATCAATCGAGGTCAGAATCTGTACTACGATTTAATAAATTGGGTGTATGTCAAAAGGGTCATGATACGACTACTACAATGATACTGATTCTTACTTGGTTAGAGTTATCGAATGTGTTTCTCCTGCTATCGACTTGATCTTCAAAGGAATGTATATCGATTTGGTAATGTATTGTAGTTACTTAATAGGAAGAAATATGTGGCTATTTGGGTACAATATTTCGATAGGTATGACATGTTCTAGTGGTGGATCTAACAGACTTTCACGATCTGGTACGGTATGTTCTAGTGGTGTATCTAACAGACTTTCACGATATGGTACTAGTGGTATATTAAAATGGATACATCAATTTTCAAGTGTGAGTACTCACTACTAAAGGAGTTATCAATTGTACCACATGTTCATAAAATAATATTTGATGTTTCATTCATATATGAGAACCAACTAGTTTGCTACTACAAAAACTTAGGTTAAGCATTGTTTTTAAGGAAAACTATAGTGATGGATCTTTGGAAAGGTATCAATATGTTCAGGTTATGCAGTGTATTTTGCAGATCTAATTAGGATTGGTAATTTCATCGTAAGCTCCAAATAAGTGGATTGACATTGAAATGACAAACTTATGGGTAAAAATGTCCAGGGAATATACTTGTGTGAAGGCAATTAAGGATTTTACTAAGAAAGTGGGTATAAAATTGGGGTAGTCCTTTGTATTTTGTTGGTATAATTGGATTTAAGGTTTTATTGTGGAGGTTCAGTTGGGGTGGTAGAAGTACACATATTCTATATTCTTAACTTGTGTTTAGGAGTTCACATGATGAGTACCGTGTGGTTTGGTACTCACCCCTTGCTTCTACATTTGTGAAGGTTATATGCTCAGATCTTCATGATACTCTCCATTATCTACTTATCCAAGGCTTCCTATGGAGATTTGTTAGGTAGCTGATTGTATTTTGAGCAGACCTTTTTATTCCTCCTTATGATCTTATTCTACTTTAGAGACAACATCATTTGAGACTTGTTTATTTCTTTCAAATCTATTGTAATGCATTAGAGACTTGTAAACGTGACAACCAAGTTTTGGAGGTATATTTAATTTAATGAAGAATTTCCATATTATTTTATAGTATTAGACTTTTATTTTTGCTTTACTGCCGCATTTATCGTATTACTTGGGTTTTAGGCTGACTTGTGTTTGTGGGATAAGACGAGTGTCATACATCCATTTTTGGGTCATGACACATATTCTTGTTTTTTTCTTAAAAACAAAGTAGATGTAAATGAAAATTCAAAAGTGCACATAGTTAAATGTGTAGTAATGATAAACTATGATATAGATAGTTCAACCTTTTCTTATTACTAAAGTTTGCATAACTCAAATTCAAGATTAATTTAGATTTTCATGATTGGTTACATATTTTTGTGTTGGATTAATATCATTTACATTTTCTATTAGAGTTGTTTATTATAATAACACTAATAGATTTTACCATTTCTTTCACATGACAGATGAAGGTGAAGATTCATATATGTACACCATTAAAAAACACTATAATGGTTGGTGGGTGTATGACTGTTGAACTATGTTAATGGACATATAGCTTATTATGACTATTGCAATGGACATGAAAATTCAATTATTCAGATGAGGCCGTGTATGAAAAAATTTAAAGTCAATGATAAAAAGGTGAAATTTGGGTTCAAGTTTGGCCTTATTTTGAGACAAGTATAATACTTTTGTCAACTGATATAGATATATATAACCTTGTCTATGAAATACCTTATAGTAGAGAAGTGGAAATATTTGTTGAGCACATGAAAGAGGACCAATGGAACTATGATATAGCTGATTCTGAGGGCAACCCACAACAAGGCGCAAAAGATTTGGTAGATTTGAATATAATAGAGAAAAGTGATGAGAGTGATGCCACATGTGAATAACGTGAGTCATTTATCGACTCTAATTATTTCTTTGAAGAAGATGATATGATTTTTGATAAAATGATTGACTCTAATGTAGAATGAGTTGGCCTTAATGGGAGAAATAGAGAAAATCAAGTTAAAGAAAAAACAATGGAGGTTAGAGTTGCCTCAAACATGTTGGGTATGTTTCCCAATGACACTCAAGAAAATGATTGTGCTACATCATATGAGGATTTAATGAGTTTTCATGGAGATTATGATGATGAAGATCCTAAAAGATCCACTGTTTTTACTCCAACTAGGAATTTGGAGGATCCAAAATTTAAGTTTATGTTTAATTTGATTTTCGGCAATAGCAAAGAATTCAAGTGAGCATTTGAGTTACATGTTGTGTTACAAAAAAAAAAGATATCAAGTTTAAGAAGAACGAAAGTACAAGGTCAAAGGCAATTTGTAAGGTGTCTAGTTGTAAATGGTTCAAGTTTGCATCAAATTCTAATCACAATGAACCTTTCAAAGATCAAGATGATAGGCCCGTCTATTCCAATGGCAAACAAAGCGATAACAAGACTATTGACTCTGGAGTTTTAGCTAAGAAGTCTATTGAAGAATATAGAATAAATCCAAGTTGGGGAGTAAAAGAATTGCAAACTCAAGTGCTGAGGACTCATAATTGTAGTATTACTCGAACCTAAGCTTATATGGCAAAGAGGAAGACATTAGATCTAATTACACAAACTAAAGAAGAGCAGTTGGATATGTTATGGGATTACTGTGCTTAGCTAATGAGGAGTAATCTAGAAACAACGTGTATTTTGAAGCTAGATGAAAATAAAAAAACAATGGTTAATGGTAAAAAATGGGTTTTGAGATTTTATATATGTTTTGCAACTTGCAAATAGGGGTTTTTAGCAAGATGTCGACCTATAATAGGGGTTGATGGATGTCATTTGAAAGGGCACCAAAAGGGGAGTCAACTAATGACAGCGGTAGGCATTGATGGAAACAACAACATATATCCTATTGCATTAGCAATTGTAGAAGGTGAACTAAAGGAAACATGGAAGTGGTTTCTAAAGCTTCTTGATGAGGACCTATGAATATCACTAAACCCTTTTTCATGGACTTTCATTTCGAATAAACAAGAGTTTAATTCTAACATTTGATGAGATAAGGCCAGATGTTTGCATAGATTTTGAGTGAGACATCTACACAACAATTTCGAAACTGAAGGTTTTGGAGGACAAGCACTAAATGATATCCTATGGAAAGCTGCTAGGGCAATTACAAAACCTGAATTCTCCAAGTATTTGAAAGAGATGGAAAAAATAGATTCAAAAGCCCTTGAATGGTTTATTAATAAACCACCTAGTCACTAGTCAAGAGATTTTTTCTTTTCTTTTCCAAAATGTGTTGTGTTAATAAATAATTTGTGCGACTCATTCAATAGTGTACTTCTACATGAAAGTGACAAGTATATTTGGACAATGATTGCATAAATTAGGATCTATATGTTGTCCAAACTTCAAAAGAACAGAGATAAAATGATGAAGTATTGCTAGAGAATCTGTCAAAAATCATGTTGAAACTAGAAACAAATAAGGCTAAAGCGGCTGAATGTATTGCCACTAATCAAAATTACAGAATATGTCCAACAAGCCAAACATGGGTCGGCAGATGATCAAAATTGACAAAATAGACGTCAAGAATCACCTCCAAGTCACATTCTCTAAACGTTGTTCAGGACTTTTCAAGAAAGCTAGTGAACTATGTACACTATGCGGGGTTGAAATTGCCATTATAATTTTCTCCCATTCAAGAAAAGCTTACTCCTTTGGGTATGCTAATGTTGAGTCCATTAATGATAGGTTTCTTTCGCGAAATCCTCGTCCAATCTACAACACTTCATATTTTTTAGCCTCATAATAAACATGTAAATGTTTCTGAGCTCAACTTGCAACTCACTCAAATTCTTGATGAAGTTGAAGTTGAGAAGAAAAAGAGTGAAACATTTGACCAAATATTTTTGGGAAGCCCCTATAGGTGATGACTCATGCAAGAATAGTAATTATTCATCATTCTTAGCTGAGAATGATGTTGGGATTTTTAGTAATTATGATCTCAAGCCTGTTATGGATGCTACAAATTATCCTCATAACCATACTTTTGGTTTTGATCATCATGGGCTCTTTTAATTATTTTCCTCATCTTTTGGTTAAATTAATCTAGCCATAATTTCCTATGTTGTGTTATTTAATATATATATGTTACATTATTAATTAAAATAGCATAAATACAGTGTTACCTTCTTAATTTCTATCATGTTACTATCTAAGAAGACCAATTTAAAACATACACTACGATAATATAGAGATTTTTTCAGTTAATTAGTTCCACTTATTTATAGTCAATTACATGTAGCCATCTTCTAGGTAATAATAAATAAAATTTCTATAACTACCCAATTGGTAAATAAGTGGAATTTGCTAAAATTCTTGTGAACTTTTTCTACATGCTTTAAGCAGATTGAGTGACATTACTTTTGAGATACTACAAGCCGAAGGTGAAGTTGATTGTGAATTTACGTTATGTTTTTTAGGAAAATTATATTCTCTTCAATATACTAGAGGTAACAAAATACATCCTCATAGAACAGTGGTAACACAAACTCCAGTGAACAGTGAACTCACTCGACAACTTTAAATCACATGTGTTTTTTTAAAGTGACAGAAGAATAGTACAGGATCAGAAAAAATTGTTTATGAAAAAAATGAGAAAACACTTCTCTATTTATACCCAAATAAAGATAGTATAACATGTGTTATTGTGTCTTATAATCAGAAATATCACAATTCTTCGAAAGAGACACAATAAAACTATGCTATTCAAATTACATTTTTCAGAAAAAATACTTTATTTCTTACTTACAGATTTTAATATCCAACAATAATCACCTTATAAAGCTTTGCAATGACTCTTTTGTTACATATCTCATGGACCTATAATTAATAATTACAAAAGTTTTACTCTTTGTTAACTCTATCTTCTACCGGGTAGTAACATTTGTTTTTAGAAATATATGTTAGGGTTTTACCCTAATTTTCTTGCCTCATTTGAAGTATATTTTTTTGTAAAAGAAAAGACAAAACATTACCATAAATATAAGGAAAATATATTTTTCTTCCATATTTGGTTTATTCTTTCCTTAGGGATAAATTCTGGAATCCTATAAATTGAAGATCCCTATTCTCAAAGCAAATCAGAATAGAATCCACAATGTAGTTGTTTAGAGACTTTTATTTATGGAGAGATTTTCTCTCTACAGTTTCTATGATTTTAATTAGTTTTTAATTATGTAGGACAATTGGTCATATCAATAATAATATTATGTTTCAAGAATACTTTTTGTTCTCTGATTTATCGTCTCTACAATTTGCAATTGTAAGCTTCTGCACGACGCCCTAATCACTTTCATAACCCAACAATATCTTGGCTTCTCAAGAATATCTATGGTGAGTTTAGATAAGGTGTACCTATAAACAAACGATACAAAATAGATAATTAAAAGATTTGAAGAAATAGATAAACTTAAGCGATACATTGCCACATAAACCCATCTGGATTTTTCCATGAAATAGTTGTGTGTATAAAAAGAAAAACTTATTAAGTGAAAAATTAAAATAACTTTTCCAGCAAAGAAAAGGTTAGCCCAGAAAAAATATACAATGAGGCAAAACAAAGAGTTTAGGAATTTTCTTTACAAGGGTGGTTGCCCCTCTCTTGTTTTAGCCAATGATTTTCCAAAAAAATAAAAAAGCAACATATACTACAGGTTTTGTTTTGTCTCTGTTACTCTATTTATGTATGTTGGCTGATTTTCTCATTTTTGATACATAAAATTTGAGGCGGTAATGATGATATCTTGTGATTCTGGGCTAACTGAATCGGGGATGGAGACTACCGATCCATATCTTGGCTACCAATACTAACAAAACTTACTTATATTTATGAGTAGACTTAAACATTTTGCATAGATAGATGAAGAGACAAATCACACCACATGTATCAAAAGGTACTTTTGAGAAATCCAATTTCCATGAAAAACAACAATGAGATACTAGTTGTTTACTTTGCTCAACACAATCATTCTTCTGCGTCTTTTATACACGATTTTAAAATCATGAAGGGGGGAATAATAATTTTTGCACGTCATATGTATTAACACTGCTTGTCTTTTCCAGTAAGTTGTTGAAGATGCCAAACATGCTTCTTTCCTACCCTATGTGCCTCCATCGTCTTTTCAGAGAAGGTCCCTATTTTGCATGTCTCACACCAAAACGTGAACTCCCTATTGTTTTGCTTTTCCTGAGCTTTGTTGTTTCTGAAATTTTCTGCATTGTTATCTATCAACAAGGATGGTGGATCATTAACGTTTGGACTTGATAACAGAACATCACAAGGACGCTCCACAAGTTGGATGAATTTTGAGTTCTTTGGAAAAAGACCAATGCTCCAGTCTTTGCTCTCCTCCTTGCGTTTGTGTTTTTTCCCTTGGAAGTGGGCATTCAGGCAATCTTGATTTGTTGTACTTACCTGGCAGAGTTCACAATTCCACTCTGTAACATTTTTCACAGGCTTGTCAGCAACCTCTTCAATTAGAGTTATAGCTTTCCATTTTTTTCCAGAGAAAATCGTGTCAGGCTTAGCCTATATCAACACCAAAAGAAGCACTTCTCAGAAATTTAAACACCTCATATATGGTTTACGGATCTGAAAGCATTGACAAATTCATAAACATTAAATGAATGTGTAAAAGCAATAGTAGCTTCTACTAAGGCAGGGAAAAATGACATGGGGAGAAAATGTTTTGGAGCACGTTAAAATGAAGCATCATCTGACCTGATTCTGCTCAACCAGGCCAATACTCACTTGTATAAGAATGAATGCCATTACGATTTCATTTCTGACTGTTTCTAGTCCAGGAAATTATTACTAGGTTTGGTTGCTCAATTTAGAGATGACTTAAATAGCATTCTGGTTAGGTAAACTAGTCACCATAAAACCACATACATGACTAGACGGAATACCAAAAGGAAGAAAATTAGGGAATCAAAACAAATACGATGACACAACAATATCCTGAATAGGTTTTGATAATGAAAACATGGACCAGGTTCTCAAAAGAAGAAGAACAAACAGAGAAAGACGCGGGGAACTAGGAGGTTCTATTTAAGGAGATGTTTGCCTAAAGGAGAACTACTCTCCTTGTAGGACTAAACTAGGGTTTCATGTAGTCCTGTAAATAGATAATGAACAAATGAGAACATTAGCTTTCGTAATCATCAAACGAGTTTTTCTAAGCAGAACGCTGCAGAAGAAAGAAGAACTAGAATTAGGTTTTCTTTCTGAAGCTAGATATTTGGGTATTTCAACTAGAATTGTTGATGAGTGGTAATTATTCTAAGTGTGAAACTGAGCTTGAGAGGTTTGTAACAAGAAGTGAATGTGGCTTCTCGGAGAGTTTGTAACAAGAAGTGGGTTTGACTTCCTGGAGATTAAAGTTAGCGGTTATAGTTAATCATTACAGTTGAGGTACTAGAGTTAGTCCCTTTGATTATTGAGTTGTAACCTAAAGTTTCTCTTTGAAGTTTAGTAAGAAGTTGTTGAAATCTTAAACGTTGCATCTCGGGGTTAGCAAGGAGGCTTTCCACGATAAATCTCTTTGTTATTCTGTTACGTTATTGTTTTCTCTATTACTGCAAAAACCTACTTCTTGTATTTGTTAGATTGTTATGGTTTCTTCCATTGGTCTCAGAGTAGGTCTTTTCACTTAAAAGATTCAAACCTGGTAAATGATCAATGGTTTCACCACCTACTACACATGAAGGAGCGTCATGGACAATAACACCGCTATTCAGTGGAAAGTCTTATGGATGGTGGAAGAACATATGATACAACTCAAGTCCAAGGAGAGAAAGGAATGGGATGTTGCTGACAAGTTGGCAATTCATAACAATGCAAAGGCTAAGAAAATCTAGATCTGTGGAATAGCTCCAAATGAGTATAATATAATTTCCGCATGTCCAGACGCTAAAGTGAATTGGGAGACACCGCAAGCAACTCATGAGGGAAAGTCAGGTAAATAAATCCATAATTGATAATCTGAATAGGTAGTATGAATTGTCCAGAAAGATGGAAGGATAGATAATTCAAAACATTCATACCCAATTCACTACCATTATTAATGAAATCTACTCACTAGGAGATATAGTACCTGCTGGAAAGGTTGTTAGAAAACTTCTGAATGTTATCCCTGAATCATTGGAAAGTAAAGTTGAAGCAATTACTGAAGCACGTTACCTAGAAACTATGATGATGGATGAGCTTTTTTGAAATTTCATGACCTATGAGCTGAAAAATAATCAAGAAAAGGAAATAGGAGACAAAAAGAAAAGATAAGAACCTACTCCTCAAAGCAACAGAAAAGGATGATTCCCGGGAAGAGAATATTTCTTTAATGATGAAGAGTTTCCAAAAAATGCAGAAGCCTAGATCATTTGAGAAACCCTCAGAAGATGACCGACAAAGACATCAGAGACCAATTATGCCACAAATGCAGAAGCCTAGATCATTTCATCAAATTTTATCCCTTGTAGACTATGGAATACAAAAGGAACAAGCCAGAAAAGGAAAAAGAGATCAGGAACGATCAATACATTCCTTCAAATCATAGACTAAGAAATCAAGAGGCCATTTATCTTTGAAATAGGCTTTTGCGGCAACGGGAAATTCATCTGGTGAAGAATCTGATAAGGGAGGACTTGAAAACCAATCCTTACTTGGAATGGAAGAAACATGGAAGTATGAATTTCTTGTGCTGATGGCAATAACAGAGTGAGATGATGAAGAGAACCTATGTGAGTCCAAAGAAACAATCACGACATTAATGGCTGGAACAGACTCAAAAAAAGATGAAAATGATATGATGTCCAAGGTAAGTTTTCATCAAATTAAAGAAAATCTTCATCTTTATTCAAAAAGAAAATAGAATCTCTATTTTGTACCCTCATAGATGCATATCACTCAACGTGTCCTAAAAAAAGAGAAAATGTCAAAAGACTATGCATCTCTAAGAGCAGAATATGAGAATCTTAATCAACATCTTCATGAAAAAATAATTAATGACTTCAAATCCTCTAGGAAAGAGGAAAATATTAAAAATAATGTTCGCATGGCTCTGGAGGAAAATGTAAAAGTGTTAAGTAACAACGTGCATTCCATGACTAAAAGGAATGAAGTTCTCGTTGAGGAACTTCAAAAGACAAAAATGGGATTAGAACAGAATATGAGATGGACAAAATCCTCCCCAAATGCTTGGTAATATCCAAAAGAGTCAATCATCAACTAGACAAAATACTTCAAAATTTTGAACCCATGAAATTAAATCCTAAATCCTTCACTAGGGAATACATGTTTCCAACAACCAGAGATTATGAGGTTACTTGGTATTCATCGAGATTGTTGTCTGTGCATGGGAAACTCCACACAGATGAAAGTATATAGAAAATATATTAGTGATGCATCATCAACTTAACTTTGAATTGAATAAATAACATACTTGAACATTCTAACCCACTCCATCCATCCACAAAAGCAGGGTGAAACAATCTTAAAAACCTTCTTTTTCCATAATTGCAGTAAGATCACTTGTTTCAAACTTTTTCAGTACCTTAATTAATTTCAATGTAACAACTATTGTAAATCTTTTAATGTTCAAAACTAAAATAGTCATTATTCTAAAGATTTTCTAACTACTTTTGCATGAGCCGAGAATCTATCAAAAACTTTATCTCCCACGTAGGTAAGGTCAAGGAGAGCTAGTAAGGGCTTAAGGGTTCATGCAAATAAATTACATTGTTAAATTATTATTTTTATGTTTATAAAATAGATGTTGACACCCCCCCCCTCCAAAACTTCTTCGTGTGTTTATCTCTTTAAATTTTGAACCCCTTCAAATCCGTCACTAAGTAAGTCACCTTCCCCAAACCCAACTTGTGAAATTTTATTGGATATACATGTTCATACGTCAATTTATAGAAAACAAAAACTTGAAAGAACCAATGCACATAACCTTGGTTGATAATTTTAGCCACTCAAAAAGCAAGAAAGACAACATGTTAAGTGAATGACATAGAGACCTGCCTGTGGAGTAAATCCCTCAGACAAACTAACTATAAAGATAGATAAAACAAATTTATCTACTCTGAAAATCAGCAATTTGAGAGTTAATAAACACGACAAACAATAAAGAAGAACACGAACCAGCAAGATTTTACTAACGCTGGGGGGTTGCACTTGTAAAATCTCTGCCTTTGGACTTTGATTCAATGTTGAAATATTTGGTTCTACAGCACGGTGGCGAAAAGGAGTCTCTAAGATGTGATCCATGTCATATCTAGACACAACAGAGATGCCCATTCTCATATTTTCCTTAAACAACATGGAATCAGCCTGATTCATGAAGAATGAAGCAAATCTATCTCCTCCAAACATTGCTATTTCTCTTTCCATTATAAGCAATCTCCTTACTTCCAACTCCAACATCTGCTTTCGAGCAACCTCTTCTGCAATGATCTCTTTCCTGATACGCTCCTTATCAATATCACTCCCTATTGCCTCAACCACATTGTTACTACGGTTCAATGACTCGAGCTCAATCAAACCAACTAAAACAAAAGGGATGGTATATAAATGCATTTTTCCACACAATAAAACAAGTTTAATTTTTCAAGACAAACCTGCATGGATGGTGAGTTGAGTGGAACCTGAAATCTAATCAGAGGATGGATACTTCAACACCATAGCTACAACTGCAAAAGATTTTTAATATTTAAACCTAATTAAATATTTCTAACAAACATTCTTATATTCTTTAAATAGATTAAAAACTTTTTAAAGTTCCAATTTTATGCCCAAACAGAGTTGGATCTAACATTTTTGAAGAAGATAAGTCAAACCAAGTTGCAAAATTTTACCTTGGATTTGTTGCTATTGCTTTAGACAAAGTGGTTGTCAGTAACCTATTTCTTCAATCTAGTTCATGTTGTGGCTTTTTCTCAGATTTGTCTAAGAAAATTATGTAATTCTTTATTAAATTCTTTTGTCTTCTTCTAATTAGTTTAGGTCAAACATATCTAAAATTCTATGTAATAAGGTTGCTTTGACAAAAACATGTCATCATGGACACGTGTCAAGAAACCTCATGGTAAAATGATTTTCAAAGTTTGAATTTAATAAATATAAATTATTTATTTACTAAGCCCAATGATTTTCATATTTCTTTTTGGCTCTTTTGTTTTCTATTCCCTAACTTGCCTTAATTACCAATGGTTTGTGAGGTCTGTTATCTAAAAGCTTTTCAATAGCTTCATGTCGTTGGAACCATATATGTCATGCCGTGTTGAAATTAATATTGAAAGTCGCATCAAAAGCAAGCCGAATTGAAGTGTTTTTCACTGCAAACATGGAGTCTATCCTTTTTTAATTTTATTTTTCTGGTATATGGTGGACCACTAATGGTCTCCATATGAGATGAAAAAGATAAAAATAATCTCCAAGCTTGACAAACAAGTACTTGGTGCATCTTATCCTTTTGATAATGGCGAAAGAAGAAGATGAAGAGTTTAAACATTCAAATTTGGCATAGATATTTTGATGTGTTTGAACCTTAATTTGAATTTTGGCGTGAAAATAATCTCTTCTAGAAACTTGGCGAAGAAATGGAGTGTCTTATCCTTTCACCTCATTGACTTCTCACTACAGCTTCACAAAATATGTATGTCTTGATGCAGGAGATACGAAATAGCAAGGCACTTGATCCTACAAATAAGTACTCAATGGTATGGAATATGTCAAAAATACATATCAAAATACCTCGTGGATTGATAAACTTGACATTACTACAAAAGTAGGGGATTGAATTGCTAACCTTTCCGAAGATTTTTGATGATTTTTTTTAACTATTTGCCCTAGGTCATGCCCTTTCTCTTCTAAAAAACATTGTTGGGTGATAATGAGTATTTTGGGAGTTTTCCCTACATTTACAGTAACTTACACCGCTATAGTAGCCCAAACCAACTACTTTTCTGTCCGCTCGATTTATTGTATTTCACTTGTAACGATGGGATGTGCTGTTATACTATGATATATTAAAGAATCTAATGTGATAGTATCAAAATTAGTTTGATTTTTAAATTTTAAAACCCAACACATAATTTTATTATGTATTTTAAATACTCATACCAACCCGGTCTATATACATTGCTAAAACTTAATTAATATGTAGTTCATTAATTCAAGTAGAGGAAGCTATTAAGAGGGTTGAAAAGTAGATGTAAGTGTTGTTCGAATTTCAGATAGAAGATGAAGTACCGCGCCTGCAAAGAAAGATAGAATATTACTCAATAAAGGTAGTGACACAATTTCATTCTCTTTGAAGGAATTTGAACTTAGCATCTTTCCAATGCACATATTATTTTCCTGTTTCTGTGAATTGGATTCATTCTATAATCTAAAACACCAAAACCATGCGGCTAGAAGAAGAGCATAAAGTAAGTAATTCACTACATTCTAAAAGGTATAAGCATGAATGTAGTTCTAAGAAACAAAAAAACAAAGATTTTTTTTAAAATATTACAAATCATATTATCATAAATATATCTAAGATTGATTTATTTTTTAAAAAAAGAAGTGTATACATATGTCACGACCCAAAAATGGGTGTGGCGACACTCGTCTTATCGCACCAAGGCAAGTCAGCCTAAAATCCAAAACATGACGATAGAAATGCAAAAACTAAAATATCAATGACTTAAATGCAGATAACTTAGTCAACACATAAATAACCCCAAAACCTGGTTGCCATGTGTACAAGTCACTAATGTAGTTCAACTGTATTGAAATAAATTACAAGTCTCAAATGTCTTTGTTTCTAAAGTAGAACAAGAAAATGATAAAGGAACAAGAGGGGTCGTTGAGAAGACAAACAACTACCTCTCAAGTATCCATAGAAAAGCCTCGGACAAAGTAGAGAATAAAGATAATCATGCGGGCTCGCAACCTACACAAATGTAGAAGAAAGGAATGAGTACCAACAACATAGTACTCAACAAGCAAACAACTAAACACTAAGTAAATAAAAGCAGAATATAGGCACTCCTAATCGAATATCCACAAACTACAACTTGAACAAACATTAGCCCAACCTGATAGTCCACAAATCACGGAACACATAGTTCATGTTTAATATTGATTCAAATGTAATTAGAGGTTCCTATTTAGTTGGCAGAGTAACACGTTTGTTAGGAGTCCTAGTTCAGTCAAAGCATATCTCATGTTAGTTGCTAATATTTAGCTTAGTGGATAAGGTTGTGGTTAAGTTAGTGGGTCATGTTTCTCTTAGGTGGTTGAGTCTTAATTCCTATTTAAAAGTGTCTTATGTATTTTTGTTATTAATATGAGAAAGATAACGTGAAAGTTCTCTGCAACTCTTCTTCTATCTTCTTATACGTTGTTTCTTCTTTCTTTATTCTCCAAGAAAATTGGTATCAAAGCCAGGTTAGGTCAAACTGAGAGCAAATCAGTAGCAAGAAGAAAGTGACAATTGAGAACAAAGAATGGCTACCAATGCAGCATCTACCACATCTCAACAACTAATTCCCATCTTCAATGGGGACAAATACGAATTTTGGAGCATAAAGATGAAGACTTTGTTCAAGTCTCAAGAATTGTGGGATTTGGTGGAGAAGGGCTATGCTGAGGAAGATGAAGCACAAAGATTGCGGGAGAGCAAAAAGAAGGACTCCAAGGCTCTGTTTTACATTCAACAAGCGATGTATGACACAATTTTTTCCAGAATTGCTGTTGCAGAAACCTCAAAGCAGGCATGGGATATTCTGAAAAAAGAATTCCACGGCTCGACAAAGGTAATGACTATTAAACTCCAATCACTCCGACGTGATTTCGAAAATTCATCCATGAAAAGTAGTGAATCTGTGCAAGGCTACTTATCTCGGGTGAGTGCAATTGTTAATCATATGAAGGCATACAGTGACAAAATTACTGATGAAACTATAGTTTCTAAATTTTTGAGAAGTCTTAATAAAAGATTTGATCATGTCGTAGCTGCTATCGAGGAGTCCCATGATTTATCTAATTATGGTTTTGATGAATTGATGAGTTCATTGCAAGCTCATAAGGATAGACTGAATGCTTCTCAAGAAAAGGGCGACGAGAAGGCATTTCAGATCAAGGGGGAGTCTTCTTTCAAAGGCAAATCAGAAGTTTCAAATGCCAGAGGATATGGAGGCAGAGGTAGTTTCCGTGGACGAGGTCGTGGCAGAGGACGAGCTCAGTTTGGTGGTGAGCACCGGCAATTCAAGAGCAATATTCAGTGTCGCTATTGCAGAAAAATGGGGCACAAGGAAGCTGATTGCTGGACTAAACAGAAAGATGAACAACAACATGCCAATTTCACTGAGCAACAACAAGATGAGGGCAATTTGTTCATGGCTCACTCCTCAATAGATGTTGGTTCAGATGATGTATGGATCATTGATAGTGGTTGCTCCAACCACATGTCAGGCAGAAGGTCACTGTTCAAAGAACTTGATGAATCGGAGAAGTCAGAAGTTCGTCTTGGAAATGACAAGGCAATGACAGTCGATGGGAAAGGCACAATCGCTCTAAAAACTTCTCATGGTAATGTCAAAGTTCTCCATGATGTGCAGTATGTTCCTTGTTTAGCCCATAACTTGTTGAGCGTTGGGCAACTGATGAATTATGGATATTCTATTTTGTTTGGTGACAATTCTTGTAGCATTCAAGATAAAAATTCTGGACACAAAATTGTTGACATTCAAATGACTCAAAATAGAATGTTTCCTCTTGAAGTTTCTGATGTTAAAAGTTTTGCGTTAATTACCAAAGGCAATACGGAAGCCAATTTGTGGCATTTGCGGTATGGTCACTTGAATGTAAAGGGTTACAATTATTAGGTCGTAGAAATATGGTTCTTGGTTTGCCTAGAATTGATGCTCTTGAATTTTGTGAAGGATGTGTGTATGGGAAGCAAAATAGAAATTCATTTCCTGTAGGTAAGTCTTGGAGAGCATCTGTTTGTCTTGAATTGGTGCATGCTGATCTATGTGGTCCTATGAGTGTTGAGTCCTTAGGTGGAAGTCGATATTTTCTGCTTTTTACGGATGATTATAGTCGAATGAGTTGGGTATATTTCTTGAAATTTAAATCAGAAACATTTGAGAATTTCAAGAAATATAAGTCTTTTGTTGAAAGACAAAGTGGTTGTAGAATTAAGACTCTTCGAACAGATAGAGGTGGTGAATTTATATCAAATGAATTCAACACCTATTGTGAGGAAAATGGTATTCACAGAGAGCTCACAGCACCATATACTCCAGAGCAGAATGGTGTTGCCGAACGCAAGAATCGGACAGTCGTTGAAATGGGTAGAAGCATGATGCAAGCTAGAGGTGTACCAAAATATTTATGGGCTGAAGCTATTGCTACCGTTGTCTACATGTTGAACATTTCACCCACCAAGGCTGTTCTTAATCAAACACCATATGAAGCATGGAGAGGTAACAAGCCCAAGGTAAGCCACTTACGTGTCTTTGGATGTATAGCTTATTCTTTGGTGAATTCCCAAGCTAGATATAAGCTTGATGAAAAATCAAAGAAATGTATCTTTGTTGGATATAGCACACAATCCAAAGCTTATAAGCTATATAATCCACTGAGTGGAAAAATTGTGAT
>NW_006239120.1:490438-498874 GCF_000226075.1 Solanum tuberosum
TTGTCAAGCCTTATGGTTACGAAGAATGTTAGTTGATGTTTTCTATCGGCAAGAGGGTGCGATAAAAATATTTTGCGATAACAAGGCAACAATTGCAATGACAAAGAATCCGGCTTTTCACAGCAGAACAAAGCACATAGACATCCGTTATCATTTCATTCGTGACCACACAGCAAGAGGTGATATAGAGTTGAAGTTTTGCGGTACAAGGGATCAAATTGCAGATGTTCTCACCAAGGCACTCCCATAAGACAAGCATGATCAGTTCCGGCGAAACTTGGAGTTTGTAATTTTGAATCAAGGGGGAGTGTTGAATATTGATTCAAATGTAATTAGAGGTTCCTATTTAGTTGGCAGAGTAACACGTTTGTTAGGAGTCCTAGTTCAGTCAAAGCATATCTCCTGTTAGTTGCTAATATTTAGCTTAGTGGATAAGGTTGTGGTTAAGTTAGTGGGTCATGTTTCTCTTAGGTGGTTGAGTCTTAATTCCTATTTAAAGTGTCCTATGTATTTTCGTTATTAATATGAGAAAGATAACGTGAAAGTTCTCTGCAACTCTTCTTCTATCTTCTTATACGTTGTTTCTTCTTTCTTTATTCTCCAACAGTTCAATAGTATATATCATCTCAAAAAGTACATATCAATCACGTTCAAGTATCAACTACGTCAATGAATAGTCTCATAAAGATGATCACAACATCACAAATGGAAATGATGTGCAATGCAATGATATGTCAAGTAAAGTGATGCATGTCTTTCTATAATACTCATATACTGAAGCTCAGTCTAGAATCCATGGGGGACTTCCTAGTCCATGCATATGCCACGTACAGGCGTATGGACCGATCTTAATTTAATCTCAATGAGTCTGCCACAAATGTATGGCTCGTGCCCTATTTCCACTTAATGTTTCCGCAATGGGCGTGTTGCCCAATCCTTATTTCCTCTCATCCATATCATTACAACAATGGTACATAATCAACACATATATGATAGTGCAATGATTTAATTGAGGATGATAATTAATTCAACACCAATACCGAATAATAATTAATCAAAGCATATCATAAAGTGAATATCTCAATTGGCCAATTGCCCACATCATAATCAAGTCACACAAATCAACAAGATTCTCATTTTAACCCAAGTTGTTTAGAAAGTTCACATCATCAATTTACCATACACAATTCTTACATGGATTCCTTCACTAATTCCCATAACTCCCCAACACATACAACAAAGAAGTACAAGATTCTACATGCTTAACAAAGGTCTAGAAGTTCATTTATCTCAAACAATCAAGCAATCACTCTGACACTTGAGCTTTCCTCTTATGAACGGTATCCAAATCAACATAATCTACACAAGCAAGTAAACATAATAATATTTTGGAACTAACAACACCTATATCAAGAGTTTTGGAATATGGGGTCAAATAGACCTTAAAACCTGATTTTGAAATGAAGGTTGTAAAGACTCGAAAGGTCATATTTGAAAATTTCTATAAAATTACAATTTCACCCCTACCAGTATCTACCTTGAGTTACTTTTATTGGATTTTGAAATTGATTTCAAGCTTTGAGTAAAAATTGTGAATTATAATAGTTTTTAAATCCAAAAGGCTAAAGTTGTTAAGAAGTGATTTTGGTGTCTTTTGGAGTTTTGAGTCTCAGAATTAGATTCCATCAATTCCTTCTATCCTGGAATATGGAATATGATCTAAGATAGTTGTTAGTTTTAGATTCAGAGTCTTTTCATGGATTTCAGGTCATAAGTTTAAAATTTGTGTAATTTTAGTGAAAAATTGACTTTGGTCAACATTACGAGTTCAAATGCTCAGATTAGATTTCCATAGTTCTTTTGGATTTCAGGGATTAATTTAGGCTTAGAATAGGTCTTGGCTGAATTTTTAGAGGTCCCAAGCTTGATTTAGCCTTTTTAGGTGTAATGTTAGGTTTTTGTGACTTTCACAAGTTTCGGGTCAAAGAGACCTTAGATTCATTTTTGGATGGTTCCATTAAGTTCAAAACGTAAATTTTAATCCGGTTCATATATGATTTGTCTATGCGAGGACCCGAACAAATCCCGAGGGTCTATTCTGAGAATTTTATGTTGGCTGATGTTACTGGTTCTACAGGCCATGCGTTCGTGAAGGGTTTTCACTTTCATGACCTTTTCTATAGCGAAAGTTGGATCACGAAAGCAAGACTAGACGTTTTGCGGGGTTTGCTTAAGTGATTTTTGCTTCAGCGGGCCTATGTCGCTTTTGCGAGATCATAGGAGGTTTTGGCCTATCATTTCAGGGTTTTACCCCCATTTACCCCATTTTGAGTTTGGAAAATCGTTAGAGGCGATTTTAAAGAGATTTTTCATGGTAAATCATTTGTGTACATATTTGTAACCCTAAAACATCATTTCTCTTTGATCATTTGTGGATTTTAATATCAAAAATTTGAATTTTGATTGACAAATGGCTAGGTTTTTCAAGAACATGAGTTTTAAAGTAAAATGGTGATTGCGAGCAGAATTTTACTCCTTTTCCAAAATGTTTTTCATCAATGAGTTCCAAATACATTGAATAACGTTTTCAATTAAAGATTTTCGGGATTTAATTTTTTGAGTTGATTTGACCCAATTTTCAAAGTATATAGTATGTGTATTGTTATTTCCAGAATGTTATTGTTCTTACTTGATTAGATTAGATTGTATAGATCCAGACATTGTTCGGAAAGAAAAGGCTCAAGTCGTGGATTGAGTTTTGATTGAATTGAGGTATGTGAACTTCTAAACCTTGTAAAACTTGTAGAATCTTGTATTTCCCTTTATTGCATGTGTAAGGGAGTAATGGGAATGGGGTGATGGGTTAAATTATTCCACTTGATTCATCTTAATGAATGAAATGGGTATAAATAAAAAAGGCAACGTGTTGATAGTTGTGCTTTGTGGATTGCCTTGTTGTGGACTCTAATTTGTTGATTGATAAAATAATTTGATGGCATCATTGTGGACTTAAATTGCTTGAATTTCTTGTCTATTTCCTATGGTGTGAAATTACTTATTTACATTGACTTATGTGCGCCATGATTAGATATGTAATGATCATGCTGAAGAGCAATGGTTCTGACAAGTGATACTATATAAAGCTGATGAGAAATTTCTTCGGCTAGTGATATTGTGCCGAAGGGAAATGGTTCCGACAAGTGATACTATATAAAGCCGATTGGAAATACTTTTGGATAGTGATATTGTGCCGAAGGGAAATGTCTTCAGCAAGTGGTTCTATATAAATTCGAAGGGAAATGGTTCTGGCTGGTGATATTGTGCCCTTGGGAAACGGTTCTGACAAGTGCTCAATTTTTGTGATTTGATGAACTTGATACTTGTGATTGATCTACTTGATACTTGTTGGTTGTTGAATTGTGATTGTTAGGCCTTGTGAACTGTGTTTTGTAAAACTGTTAGGTTGGGTTAAATTGACATACTACAAAAGGAAACCCAATTACCAACAAAAAAAATTCGTTGGTATATTGATCAAATTGGTAGGCAAATTGAGTTACCAACCAAATGCCAACTTATATTAATCCGTTTCTAAAAGGCTCATTAGTAAATATTACCAACCGATTTTAATTTGTTGGTAAACTTACCAACGAAAAATCAGTTGGTAAACACCCAAAGATGTTGTTACAAAATTTGAAACATGGCCCTGAAATTTCTGTTGGTAAATTCACCAACTAATTTTTGGTTAGTATATCGTTAGTACCTTTACTAACGAATTGAAAAGGGGTTAGTAAATTTTTTTCTTCATTATTCGATTTTGTTGGTAATTCGTTGCTAATTATAGTAACAAATGTCTGATAGTAAACTTTTCAAGATACATTGGTAATTGGTCGGCAATTTCAGTAACAGAAAATTTATGTTGGTAATTTACCAATAAATTTTAAATACATTTTTTTTGGTTTCCCATCCAGTGTATGGTACCCACATTGGAGTCCGACTAAATTCGGATTCACGCCGGGAAGTTCCGCATTGGGGGGTAAAGCGCTCCCTAACAAAGGCGACTCCGTACCTAAGGGGAATCAAACCCGAGACCTCTTGGTTAAGGATGAAAGTGTACTTACCACTCCACCACAACCCTTGTTGGTAATAAATTTTAAATACGTTAGTATGATTATTATTATTTTCTAATAAATTTACTAATTGATTGTTAGTTTGTTGGTAATATATCATTCAAGTTCAATGTTAGGTTAGTAATTCATGGACAATATGTTCAAAATATTATTAACTGAATGATTATTCAATAGTAAAATATTTATTAATTTATTGCATTTAAAACTCTAAGAGCACAAATATAAATCCAAAAATATTAATATCAATTTTATAAATCATATTTGAATGAAACAATGCAAAATCTATGATAACAAGTTAAACTAATCTCAATATGACACATATCATTATATCATGATATGTTTCTAAACGTATGTAGTGTACAAGTTGACAATGTATCCAACTGACAAAACCAGCTTGAAGAATCCTATCTACTTGTTGCTGCATTTTGTGTATCATTTTTTCTCAAATGTCATGCTTCCTCTCTTGTAAATGGGTATACAATACATTTTTCGCCTGAGCATCCAAATTACGATCTTGAAGATGAAGCCGAAAAGATGAAGCGGATAATGCACCAACATTTTCTTAGAAAGTTGTCAAAGAAACAAGGACGTAAGTTTGTGAAAAAAACTTGTTGGAGGATCATTGAATTACTTTGTGGGTTGACATGTTGATATGATCTTAGACTTTATAGTATTGCTCTAAGAAATCATCAAGAAATAGTCAGAGGCAACACATGTGATATATAATATTTAGCATCAGCTAGCCACGAGATTTCATGACTTTTCTCAAGGAAATTTAATGTTAAAACATACTCCTATATAAGACACTACAACCCTTATATATAAAGAGCAGGCAAAGAGCTAGATGCCATATAATAGCTACTTTACAAGCATTTTGTTCTGATAGTCCATGATGATAAATTACTTTAAATTCTTAAGGTGCCCTTTTGATATCATAATTTGTATCCAAACTAATGATTAAGTTGTAAAGTTTTGTAATATTCACTACCATCGAATTGTAGGAATACAAGTAATACTTACTCGAGCCTTTCTTGTCGTCGTTCTAAGAAGATCACATTCATCATAGTTCTATAAAGTTTTAGCTTTGAACCTCTAACTGCGCTGATGAAATGTTAATTTGAGCACATGTACCAAAAATATTGACCAAATCCAAAATTTTGGCAACAACCTAAAAGTTAAAACGCCTAACAGCACAAACTGAATAAGAAAACCTCAAAATCCAAACCAACCATCCTATTAGACGAAAAATGACCTTCCGAAGCTAACTGCGCTGACGGAATTCTCATATGAGCAAGTTGGCAAAAAATGGTAGGCAATTCCAAATTTTGGCCAAAAGTTAAAAGATAAAACCCCTAACGATACAAACTAAATATGAAAACCTCAAAATCCAAACCAACTATCCAATTAGATGAAAAATAATTTTCGTTAGCTCTGACGAAATTCAAATTTGAGCATGTTTCCCAAAAAAATTGTCCTAGTTCAAATTTTAGGCAAAAGTTAAAGTTCAAACGCTTAACGACACAAACAGAAAATAAAGGTCTCAAAACCCGAACCAACCATCGTATGAGACCAAAACTGAACTTATATGGCTAATTGCGGTGACAAAATTTCAGTTTGAGCACGATCACAAAAAATATTGACTAAAGTGAAATTTTGGCCAAAACATAAAAGTTAAAATGCCTAAAGGCACAAACTAAAAACGGAAACCTCAAAACCCGAACCATCTATCTTATTACATCGAAAATGACCTTTCGCAAATAACTGCACTGACGAAATTCTCATCTGAGCACGTTTAACAAATATATTGACGTAAGTTAAATTTTGGCCAAAATTTATAAGTTAAAACACCTAACGGCACACACTAAAAATGAAAGGCTCCAAACCCGAACCAACCATCCTATTAGATAAACAATGACCTATAGAGTTAATTACGCTGACGGAATTCTCATTTGAGCACATTCACAAAAATATTGACAAAAGTCAAATTTTGGCCAAAGCATAAGATTTAAAACACCTAACGACCAAAAACAAAAAATCGAAGCCTCAAAACTTGAACCAACCTTCATGTCAGATAAAAAATGACCTTTCGAAGCTAATGACACTTATAGAGTTCTAATATGAGCATGTTTACCAAAAATATTGACCAAAGTCAAGTTTTGGCTAAAATTTAAAAGTTAAAACGCCTAACGACACAAACTGAATATGTAAGCCTCAACAAACTAAAATAAAAGAAATAAATGAGGGATCCTCCAGAAGCAAGGAGGCTCACCAAACAAATCTGGTGCTCGAATGGATCAACGAAGCAATGGTTGATGATCCTACTTACCTGTATCGGCATCATGAAAGATGCAGCCCAAATAGCGTCAGTACATGAAATGTACGAGCATGTAAGGGGAACACTGAACATAACCTTCAAGCTTGAACTGATAAAAAGGAAACATAATCATCTCAACTCTACTCAACTCAACCTCGACTCATGGATACTCAACTCAATGCAACATAAAATGATGATAAAAATGCAGTTTATATAAATCATTTAAAACAGTACATAACAACTGAATGTATTTAAAAATACAATAATAACTTAGTTTGTATATAAAGATACAAAATAACTCTGTTTTGGGAGATTCTCTAACCGACAACCATAACTATAACTGTCACGATCCAAGCCTACACCTCAGACATGGCGGCACTCGAGAACCATTGCTGGTTCCCAAGAGAACCCTCATCCTGGTTGACTACAAGAGGAAGACTAACTTAAGCATACAGAGCTTAAAACAGAATAAAATTCATGAAAAACAAAAATACCAGCTTTAACTCAAAAGAAAACTCTGAATAAAAATAAATTATTCAACTCGCCATAAAATAGGCAACTTAAGTCTTTAAAATACTTGATAAAATAAATGAACAAACTTCTGAAACTCTAAAGTCTATTTATGAAGCCTCTAAATAACAAAGATGGTAGTCGGGACAAGACCCACGACCTCCTAACAACTCATATAACTAAAATGTAAATGAAATCCTTCGGAAGACTGGAGGCTGACCATAGCTAACTCAAACTCCATGTGGTATCAATGAAACTCTTTTTGATGACCTTGAATATCTATATTTGCATCGTGAACGAATGCAGGCCAAATGGCTCAGTACTTGGAATGTACGAGCATGTAGGGGGAATTCTAAAGCATAACATAAGCTTGAACTTGATAAAAAGGAAACATAATTACCACTTCTCAACTCACTAAACTCAACTCAACTCAAAGAAACATGGTTCAATTAAACTCAAGGAATATTCAAGGGTACTCAAACTACTCAAACATACTCAACTCAGAAGTACTCATAGATAAGATACTCAACTCAACAATAAGGTTCTCAACTCAGTGAAACTCAACAATAACACACTCTACACAATGAAACACATATCAACTCAAGATACTCAGCTCAAGAATACTCAACTTGAAATACTCAACTCATGATACTTAAGGATAAAACAATAGTAAAAGATGCAATATATCTAAAAAGTTGTAAAACTGTAGATAGCAACTCAATGTATTAAAAAATACAATAATAATGAGTGTGTATATAATAATACAACATAACTCTATGGGAGTTTCTCTAATCAACAACCATCATTATGAGCCTAATTGATGATACAACGTCTTGCCAACGCTACTAGAACTATCATATACTTTGCCGTCATATAGAACGCCTTAACTAAGTAGATCCACTAGTCTATGCTAAAAAGCACTTAAGGAATCATCTAAAAAGTATGATCCTTTACTACCCATGATGGCTACATGGTTTAGGAGACTTGAATTATTTTGAACTCACATCCTTATATCGGTGCTCAATACTACTCCCAAATATATACTAAGCTCATATGTTTTTTGTTATCTCCTGTATTCAGGTTAGTCAAAAATACAGAAACAGAAAAAAGATGAAATAGACAGAAGGAATTTTAATCCGAGTCCACAGAAACCACTGTGTTTCCTTAAGAAATTTAATCCCCTCACTGTACCCGAGGTTGCAGATTAATTTCTCCTAAGATAAAACGGATTAACCTGTTAAAGAAGTAGCGGTACCTCAAACTTCAATAACTTCAGCGAACGCAAGAACAGCAACAAGAGCACACACAGACTCAGTCGATCGACAATTTTATTTATGAGAGAAAATGTATGCAGAGAGGAATTTTTTTTCAGTGTTTGAAAAAGCGAAAAAGATCTCTTATTTATAGCCATATGCAGCAAGGAACGCGTCTGTTCAGAAAGACCCGTTTTTTCCAGAACATTGTGTCCTTTGGGAAAAGTAACGA
>NW_006239120.1:501645-543565 GCF_000226075.1 Solanum tuberosum
TGTCCTTTGACGTTTACTGCGCCTTGGACTCTCTTCATTGGTTTCATTTTCTTTTGGTTCTTCTTGAGGTTGTTTAGACCTTCCACTAGATGACTCAAGTCTAGTTTTATACGGATAGATATGTTCAAAAAATTCAGCATTATCTGATTCCATTACCGTATTATCATGAATATCCGGATGTTCGGACTTATGAACCAAAAATCGACATGCCTTACTATTTGTGGCATATCCAATGAATACACAATCCACAGTCTTAGGCCCTATTTTCACCCTCTTAGGTATAGGAACCTGGACTTTGGCAAGACACCCCCATACTTTGAAATATTTCAAGTTGGGTTTTTTACCTTTCCATTTCTCATATGGAATAACATGTGTCTTCGTATGAGGCACTCTATTGAGTATTTGGATTTGCTGTAAGGATAGCCTCCCCCACAAGTTTTGTGGTAAACCTGAACTTATAAGTAAGGCATTCATCATTTCCTTTAAAGTTCGGTTTTTCCTTTCTGCAATTCCATTAGATTGTGGAGAGTAAGGAGCAGTAGTTTGATGGATTATTCCATTTTCCAAGCATATTTCTGCAAATGGAGATTCATATTCTCCACTTCTATCACTTCGGATCATTTTGATCTTTCTATCCAACTGATTTTCAACTTCAGTTTTATATTGCCTAAATGCATCTATTGCTTCATCCTTACCATTTAGCAAATAGACATAACAATATCTAGTGCAATCGTCAATAAAAGTTATGAAATACTTTTTTCTACCACGTGTTGGTGTTGACTTCATGTCACAAATGTCAGTGTGAATCAGTTCTAAGGGATATGAATTCCTTGCAACAGATTTATAAGGATGCTTAGCATACTTAGATTCAACGCAAACTTGACATTTTGATTTATTGCACTCAAATTTAGGCAAAACATTTAAGTTAATCAGTTTTCGCAAGGTTTTGTTATTAACGTGTCCCAAACGTTCATGCCATAAACATTTAGACTCAAGCAAGTAAGAAGAAGCAGAATCTTTATTCATATCAACTGCAATTACTTTGAGTTTAAAAAGGCCCTCAGTGAGGTAACCTTTTCCTACATACATCTCATTCTTACTTACTACAACTTTATCAGAAACAAATACACATTTGAATCCATTCTTAGTCAGAACTGGTATAGAAACTAGGTTCTTTCGCAGTTCCGGAAGATACGAGACCCTATTCAAAGTCACCACCTTGCCTTATGTCATCTTTAGGAGGATCTTGCCAGTTCCTTCCACCTTTGCAACAGCGGAATTTTCCATAAACAACTTCTCGTCTGTAGGTGCTGGAGTATATGATGAAAATAATTCTTTGTTGGCACAAACATGGCATGAGGCACCAGAATCTATCCACCATTCTCTTGGATTTCCAACCAAGTTGCATTCTGAAAGCATTGCACAGAGATCGTCCATTTCTCCTTTGGATTCAGCCAAATTTGCTTGATCCTTCTTCTTGTCCTTCTTGGGACCCTTGCATTCAGTAGCCTTATGACCACGTTTGCCACAGTTGAAGCAGCTTCCATTGAATTTCTTCTTAGGAGGATTGCTCTTTGGACCATATGCTTTCTTTCTTTTCTTTGATTTTGTGGGATCTTCTTCAACAATATTTACTCCTGATATTGCTGAATTACCACGCGACCTCTTTTCTGCGGCCTTGTTATCCTCTTCGATTCTCAGCCTTACCATGAGATCTTCAACAGTCATCTCCTTGCGTTTATGTTTCAAGTAGTTTTTGAAGTCCTTCCACAATGGAGGTAACTTCTCAATAATTGCTGCCACTTGAAAAGCATCATTCACAACCAATCCTATATTAAAGATTATGTGAGTATTAAGAATAAACTTAATTTTTCCAACATAGGTATTAAATAAATTTATACCTTCAGCAAGGAGATCATGGATTATGACCTGCAATTCTTGAACTTGGGTGACGACGGTCTTACTGTCTATCATCTTATAGTCCAGAAACTTTGCCACAATAAACTTTTTTATTCCGGCATCCTCTGTTTTGTACTTCTTTTCTAAAGCATCCCAGAGTTCTTTTGAGGTTTTCACATTACTGTACACATTGTACAGATCATCCTGCAGGCCACTCAGAATATAATTTTTACACAAAAAATCAGAATGTGTCCATGCTTCTGTTACCAAGAATCGTTCTTCAGGCGGAGTTTCATCCGACATAACAGGAACGTTCTCATTAATGAACCTCTGCAGACTCAATGTAGTCAGATAGAAAAACATCTTTTGCTTCCATCTCTTGAAGTCGACTCCAGAAAACTTTGCAGGTTTCTCAGCCGGTGCTAGGGCAGCATTTGAACGATTGTGTGCAACCGATGTTGTTGCAACACTTACTATTCCAGCATTTATTTGACTTGAATTAGTCATTTTTCTGTCACAAATGGCAGACAATTTAGTATGTGAAATACTATCAGTAAAGAACAAAATCCTTACACAGACTGTTTCTGATTTAACGATAAAGTTTTTATGTTCTTTTAATCGTTAACCGAAATGAATTTTAAAAACTCAAACAGAGTAGAAAACCATAAATGTTTTAATCTCCAGAAACCTCAAATACAGAAACTATATAAATTTCTTAAGATTGTTATCTCCTGTATTCAGGTTAGTCAAAAATGCAGAAACAGAAAAAAAATGAAATAGACAGAAGGAATTTTAATTCGAGTCCACAGAAACCACTGTGTTTCCTTAAGAAATTTAATCCCCTCACTGTACCCGAGGTTGCAGATTAATTTCTCCCAAGATAAAACAGATTAACCTATTAAAGAAGTTAGACGGTACCTCAAACTTCAATAACTTCAGCGAACGCAAGAACAGCAACAAGAGCACACACAGACTCAGTCGATCGACAATTTTATTTATGAGAGAAAATGTGTGCAGAGAGGAAAAAATTTTCAGTGTTTGAAAAAGCGAAAAAGATCTCTTATTATTTATAGCCATTTGCAGCAAGGGACGCGTCTGTTCAGAAAAATCTGTTCAGACCCGTTTTTTCCAGAACATTGTGTCCTTTCGGAAACATAACGATTTTTCGGAAGGAAAACCGTTTGGAAAAGTAACGAATTTTTGGAAAGTAACGACTTTTCGGAAGGATTACCGTTACACATGAATTTCAAATAAATTCAGTTGCGCCAAATTAATTCTGTTAGTTAACCAACATTCTGAATTAATTTATAAGAGAAAGGAAATGATTTAACAAGATTGATTAAATAAATTTTGTCCAAAAATATTATCAATCAATCACTTGCCAAATCCAAATCCAAATCCAAATCCAAATCCAAATCCAAATCCAAATCCAAATCCAAATCCAAATCCAAATCCAAATCCAAATCCAAATCCAAATCCAAATCCAAATCCAAATCCAAATCCAAATCCAAATCCAAATCCAAATCCAAATCCAAATCCAAATCCAAATCCAAATCCAAATCCAAATCTTTAAAAATAAAACTCTTTCTTTGGTTTGATATAATTACTCCAAAATTAGCTTAAAAGCTCTCTTGGAAATAGTTGTTTCCTTTCTTGCTCAAATGTGAAAACACTTTAACTCTTGGGAATACTTAGTTACCGTATAATCTCTGAAGAAAACAAATTTAATCTTACTCTTTATTCAACTCAAAGATTAAGTCTTAAAATAAAGTTAAAACGTTTGTAAAACACTTCTTAAAATATGGTTCATGTTAAATTATGGTTGTGAACGACTCAATTCAAGGTTTTCAATAACCATAGATAGAACTCAGTACTTGGAACTCAAGAACTTCGATGATACTACTTATTTCAAGAATACTCAAAGATACATCTCATTTCAAGACTGTTCGACTTATAAGGTTCATGCGGAATTATATTCATGAACAATTCAAATCAAGGACTTCATGGGTAACATGTAATAGTCCCATGATGAAAAATATAATCTCAAAGGGGGTTATGAACTCAATACTTAAGACTTATAAATTGAAGATACTACTCCTCTCAATGATACTCAATTTATGGATTCCATGCGGAATTTATGGGAATGAAAGGCTCGACTTGAAGGTCTGGACAACTACATGAAACTCATGTATATGACTCTTCTCATTCTCTTATTTACTTCCTCAAAACTTAGTTTAAATCAATAGTTGATTTCAATGGATTCACAATTGAACTCAAAGGCTTTCTTGAAATTTACTCTTAACTATCTCTTGAATGTGAATTATGAATTCAAGTGTTATGGTTCATGATATGATGGATCTAGGTGATAGTGTTGACTCATAAATACATTCTCCTCTCTCTCATGCTCACTTACTTGAGTCTTGAAGCAAGTTATTAGAAATTGTAGAAGACTCCTCAAAACGACTCTCTCAAAGTGCCTAGAAGAACTCTCAAGACGTAACTCTTAACTTTACCTTGAATTTGAATTATTAATTCAAGGTTATGATTCATGTTAGGAATGTTTTCTAAGTGTTTGGAAGTAGTTTAAAGTGTTTAGAATCAAAAGGGGTGAAGATACACTTAAAAGGAGCTCAAACGGGACAACCGATGGAAAAAGAGTGGGGGCAAGCGACCCTGGCGCCAACCCCAAACTTCAGAGGCCTCATATGGGTGCACTAGAGGGGCGCCGCCCCAGCCCCTTGGGCGCATCTGGGTGCGCCGCCCCAGCATCTTCCCAGGACAAGTTCGACGAATTTCACCTCTCGTTTTCTGATCCTAAATCGCTTTTAATCGATTTATTTTCTCAAGTTTTCCTTAGATTCAATTACCCAACCTAAGTACACACTAATCCACTCAAAACAATCACTTTCATCGCAAGAAATCATCAAAACCCCAACAAAACAAGATTTAGAATGAACTTCAAGAACACCTATCAAGAACTTAAATCCTTCAAATTTTAAGAGTGAAATTATGCTGATGATAACATGTTTGGCATGTGGGTGAAAAAACCCAATGATATGGAAGCTTACATACCTCTTAGGGATTAAACTCATTGTGAAAATCCGCAACAACGTTCAAGAATCTCGACGAACGCTTGACCCTCTCCTCTTTTCTCCTCTTTTCTCTTATTTTCTCTTCTTGAACTTTCAACTAAAACTCTAGGCGTATATTAGGATTATAAAACTGAACCTAATCAGATTAGACCCCTAAAGGATTACTAAAAATGAATTAAATCTGATTGGGTAAGGAAAAGACCAAAATACCTCTCTAAAATCCGGTTTTGACTTTCCTTATCTAGACAGCCCAACATCGAATGGACATATCTCCCTCATACGAACTTGAATCTGAGTAAACTCGGTGGTGTTGGAAATATAATTCAAAGATATTTCCTAAGGTATCTGGTAGCACACCTAACTCATCTTGATCTAGGAGTTATTGCTGTTTTAAGTTGACCCAAAACTCATACTTAAGCTTAACTTGCAAAATTTCAGATTTTGTTATTTCCAATTGTGTTCTTTTTTGGAACTCAAGGTGCTACATATAGTGACCTGACCTTAATACTTAAGAAATTTTAAATTCCCTGGTAAAATCCTACTCACAACGCAGGATGGTTTCAGTCTCAGTTTGAAATATTTTCTTGGGGTGTTACAATATCTCCCCCTTGGAATCATTCGTCCTCGAATGACGGCTGGACTGGGTATGGAACGAGGTTACTCTTATCATCTCTGCCACTAACTAGAATTGTCCGTATTACTATTCGAAACCAACTAAGGGCTCTCATTTAACTATTTCTCATAGAAAACCTCATATTGTTCTTCCTCATCATTAACAACCTTAGACGGAATAAACACACCATCACTATCACGATGAGATCATTAACCTTCTCTTTTTAACATCACTCCACTACTAAAAAGACCTCTAAAAAGATATCCACCAAACTCTTTGGAACTCATTACTATCTTACTCTCAAACACTTGACTTGATTTCTCATCTTGTCATCTCCCCCTTAAGTCTAAATCTAACACTTGAAAGCTATGAACCTATCCCATCATATCTAAACTGGTCTACCTCCTCTTTTACTCTAACGCTCAAGAGAAGTTTATCTCATCACTACTGAACTCTCTATAAGCGAGTACTAAAACCTCTATCTAAGGTGTTTTTCTTAACCTCTTAATGATATAGTTACTCTTGTGACATAGCCACATTTCACTGCCCTTATCTAAAGGTTAGGGTCTCTTACTTGTACCACTCATATATATTGCAGCTAATCACCTAAATTCCTCACTTACTCTATGTCAGGTCTTCTAGATCAAATCTCAAGACTAACTTCCTCACCATCATGACACTCATCTCGAATTCAAGCTTAATATTTATGACTAAACCAGAATATCAATATGATTACTCGCCTACTATACTAACTCACCACTACTATTCACAAATTTTAGAAACACTCGTCCACTAGGACCATATGACAAGTAGTCAATCCTTACCTTCTCCGTCTCCATACTTACAAATTATCATCATATTTCACTTCACCACCTTAGTACTACTTACTCACTTACTGCACACTATCTCCCAAATAGTTCTATTACACTTCTAATATTATGGGCTCTCCCTCAAAAGATCATAAGCCTAGCTTAGAGCTATCACCTCATGAATACTCTTGCTCTTCTATTCACCACTTACACTTGGTCATTACTAACACCATGATGGATCATCATAACCCCTTTCTAGTTAAGGTATACTCTAACTCATCTTGACTGACAACTCTTACTCTACCTCCTATCCTGAGCTCTTCACAGCTCATCACTTCTTAGCCTACCCATAAGGGAAAACTCATCATTCATAACTTACTAGGTGCATGACTATACCAACATACTTTGCCAAAACACCATCTCCCTTAATTAGATAACTAAACCTCGGCATACTTTCCTCTAACTCTGGGCTCTTTCACTACTATTGCTCATGGTCTCGTCATTCATACTATCTTTCAGGGTGAAAATATTACCCAAGCACTAAACATACTTCCTTATAAGGATCTCAGCTGAAACAAGGTTTAAGGAAAATAGTACAACTCACTTTTAGCTCAAATGAACGATTCATAGAATATGGGTGCACTCCTCTGAAACTGAACACTTAACTCACTCATGGGCTTCTCTCAATCCTTTCTGGAGTCTCATGACTTCCTCAAGATTTCTACTAAGAACAACCCATCGATAAAGGACTGACTTTTATGTTCAACCACCTCTAGTATTATGGGTAGTCAAAAGAATCTGAGAAACGCACGAGTATGAATAAATCTCTATGACTTAGCTCTATTACACGGTTAAGAGTATGAAAGAAGGGAAACTTGTAACACCCAGAAAATTTTTGAGCTACGACTTGAACCATCCTTCGTTCTGATTGGGATTTTACTGAGGAATAAAAATTTCTTAAGTGTTAAGGTCACTAGATGTAGCACCTTGAGTTCCAAAAAGAATTAAATTGGAAATAGCAAAATTTGAAATTTTGCAAGTTAAGCTAAGTATAAGTTTTGGGTCGAATTCAAATTACCATAACTTCTAGCTCAATATGAGGTAGGTTTGATACCAGATATCATAGGAAATATCTTTGAATTACCTTTCCAATGCCACCAATTTTGCTCAGTTTTGAGTTTGTATGAGGGAGATATGTCCATTCGAAGTTGGGTTGTCTAGATAAGGAAAGGCAAAACCGAATTTTAGAGGGGTATTTTGGTCTTTTCCTTACCCAATCAAATTTAATTCATTTTATTACTATTTTAGGGGTCTAATCTGATTAGGTTCAGTTTTATAATCCTAGTTTATGCCTAGGGTTTTAATTGAGAGTTCAAGAAGAGAAAAGAAGAAAAGAAAAAAGGAGAAAAGAGAGAGGATCGAAGCATTCGTCGAAATTCTGGAGAGTTGTTGCAGATTGTCGCCATTGGTTTGATCCTTAAGAGGTATGTAGGTTTTCATAGTGTTGGGTTTTTTCAACCACACGCCAAACATAATATTTTCAGCGAAGTTTCATTCTCAAAAAGTTGAAGGATTTAAGTTCTTGATAAGTTTTCTTGAAGTTCATTCTAAATCTTGTTTTGTTGGTGTTTTGATGATTTATTGAGATGAAAGTGATTGTTTTGAGTGCATTAGTGTGTAATTAGTTTGGGTAATTGAATCTAAGGAAAATGTGAGAAAAGAAATCGATTAAAAGTGATTTAGGATCAGAAAAAGAGAGGCGAAATTTGTCGAACTTGGCCTGGGGAGAGGCAGGGGAGGCGCACCCAAGGGGCAGGGGTGGCACCCCTGAACTGCGCCCATATGCAGTCTCTGAAGTCAGGGGCTGGCGCCCCATGCCCGGAACGAGCCAGGATCGCTTGCCCCCACTCATTCTCCGTCGGTTGTCCCGTTTGAGCTCCTTTGAAGTGTATCTTCACCCTTTTGATTCTAAACACTTCAAACTACTTCCAAACACTTAGAAATCATTCATAACATGATCAAAACCTTGAATTCATAGTTCAAATTCAAGGTAAAATTAAGATTTAAGTCTTGAGGGTTCTTCCAAACATTTTGAGAAAGTCCTTGTGAGTCTTTTTGTGGAGTCTTTTACAACTTCTAGTAACTTGTTTCAGGACTCAAGCAAGTGAGTATGAGGATGACGAGTATGTATTCATGAGTCTACTTTGTTATCATGAGACTTTTCATATCATGAACCAAAACTCTTGAATTCATAATTCACATTCAAGAGAGAGTTAAGAGTAGAGTTCAAGCTAAGCTTTGAGTTCAATTGTGAATCCTTTGAGATCAACTATCGATTTGAATTAGGTTATGAAAAAGTAAGTATAAGAATCATAAGAGTTGTATTCACGAGTTCCATATTATTATGTAGACCCTCGAGTCGAGTCGTTCATGCCCATAACTTCCGCATGAACTCCATCAGTTGAGTACCTTTGAGAGGAGTTGTATCTTCAAGTTCTAAGTCTTGAGTATTGAGTTCCTAATCCCCTTTGAGATTATATTTCTAATCATGGGACTATAACACGTTACCCATGAAGTCTTTGAGTGGAATTTTCATGCTCATAATTCCGCATGAACCCTATAAGTTGAGCAGTCTTTAAATGATAAGTATATTTGAGTCGTTGAGTTGAGTATTTCATGCTCATAATTCCGCATGAACCCTTTGAGTTGAGAATTCATGAAATGAGTAGTATAAGTGAAGTTCTTGAGTTCCAAGTATTGAGATCTATCTATGGTTATTGAAAACCTTGCATTGAGTCGTTCACGTCTATAATTCGACATTAATCATATTTTAAGAAGTCATTTACAAATGTTTAAACTTTGTTTTAAGATTTAAGCTTTGAGTTGAGTAAAGAGTAAGAGTAAAGTTCATTTTCTTTAAAATGATATATGGGAACTAAGTATTCCCAAGAGTAAATGTTTTCACATTTAAGATGAGAGGAAACTGAGATTTTCGAAAGATTTTTTTAGCAAGAAAGGGAACATCGATTCCAAGAGAGATTTTAAGCTAAGTTTTGAGTAATTATCTCAAACCAAAGAAAGAAGTTGTTTTAAAACATATGAGCAAAGTATATTTTTGGGAGTAGTATTGAGCACCGATATGGGGATGCGAGTTCATATTAACTCAAGTCTCCATAAACCATGTTGCCATCATGGGTATTAATGGGTCATGCTTTTAGATGATCACATAAGTTAAGCTAGTGGATCCACTAAGTTAAGTAGTTCTATATGACGGAAAAGTATAGGACAATCTGGCAGCATGATGGCAAGAACACCGCATCACCACTTAGGCTCATAGTGGTGGCTGTCGGTTAGAGAATCTCCCACATAAACTATATTACTTTATTATATAAGCAAAGTTGAGTTTCTTATTGCATTTTATTTAATGAACTAAGTTGCTTTTACTATTTTATAAAACTTTCCATATATTGCATGTGTATTATTGCTTTATATTGAGTTGAGTATCCAGAGTTCAGTACCCAGAGTTGAATATGATATCTTTGAGTTGAGTATCTAATCTTTGAGTTGAGTAAGTTTGAGTAGTTTTGAGTATTCCTTGAGTTGAGTAAGTTTGAAAAGAGGTAAGTATGTTTCCTTTTATCAAGTTTCAAGCTTATGTTTATGTTTTAGAATTCCCCTTACATGCTCATACATTCCACATACTGAGCCATTTGGCCTGCATCTTGTCATGATGCAGACAGTGGTATTCAGGATCATCAATAGGAGATTCACTGATACATCCGGGAGTTCGAGTTAGCTATGGTGAGCCTTCTTGTTTCCGGAGGATTTCATTTACTTTTCAGTTTAGTCAGAATGTCGAGGGTGTTGTTCTGACTTCCATCTTTATCAGTTAGAGGCTTCATAGATAGTCAGTATAGTTGAGAAGTCTGTATTATATCATTTATTTTATTAAATTTTGTAAAGACATAAGTTGTCTATTTTATGGTGAATTGAATATATTATTTTTATTCTAAGTTGTTCATTTGAGTTAAAGTTTTGAAAAGTTGAGTTTATTGAATTTTATTTGGTTTTAATCTTTTGCATGCATAAGTTAGTCTTCTGCTTGTAGATAGCCATGATGAGGGTTCGCTTGGGGAGCAACAATGGTTCTTGTGTACCGGCCACGTCCAGGGTGTAGACTCGGGTCGCGACAAAACTTTTCTTAAATGTCTGTAGTCCCTCATTTAGAGAAGTGGGGCCCTAATAACCATAAACAAGACCCTATTGACACAGCTTCATAGACACCCTAGGACACTTGAACTCTGTGCTTTGATACCAACTTTGTCACGACCCGAGCCTACACCCCGGATGTGGCCGGCAGTCGAAAAACATTATTGGTCCCCAAGCGAAACCTCTTCCTGGCTGACTATAAGGAGAAGACTAACTTAAGCATACAAAGCTTAAAACAGAATAAAATTCATGAAAAACATAAATACAAGCTTTAACTCAAAAGAAAACTTTGAATAAAAATAAATTATTCAACTCACCATAAAATAGGCAACTTAAGTATTTAAAATATTTGATAAAATAAATGAACAAACTTTTGAAACTCTAAAGTCTATAAATGAAGCCTCTAAATGACACAGATGGAAGTCGGGACAAGACCCACGACCTTCTAACAACTGATATAACTTAAAAGTAAATGAAATCTTCCGGAAGTAAGGAGGCTCACCACAGCTAACTCGAACTCCATGTGGTATTAATAAAGCTCTTGTTGATGACCCTGAATACCAATATCTGCATCATGAAAGAATGCAGGCCAAATGGCTCAGTACTTGGATGTACGATCATGCAAGGGGAATTCTAAAGCATAAGATAAGCTTGAACTTGATAAAAAGGAAACATACTTACCTCTTCTCAACTCACTCAACTACATTCAACTCAAAGAAACATGGTTCAATTCAACTCAAGGAATACTCAAGGCTACTCAAAACTACTCAAACATACTCAAGGATAAGATGCTCAACTCAGCAATAAGGTTCTCAACTCAGTGAAACTCAACAATAAGGTACTCGACACAATGAAACACATATCAAATCAAGATACTCAACTAAAGAATACTCAACTCATGATGCTTAAGGATAAAACAATAGTAAAAGATGTAATATATATCTGGAAAGTTGTAAAACTGTAGATAGCAACTCAATGTATTGAAAAATTCAATAATACTCAGTGTGTATATAAAAATACAATATAACTCTGTGGGAGTTTCTCTAATCGACAACCTCCATTATGAGCCTAAGTGATGATACAACGTACGCTGCTAGAACTGTCCTATACTTTCTCGTCATATAAAAGGCCTTAACTAAGTGGATCCACTAGTCTATGTTAAAAAGAACTTAAGAAATCATCTAAAAATTATGATCCTTTACTACCCATGATGGCTACATGGTTTAGGGAGACTTGAGTTATTTTGAACTCGCAACCCCATATCAGTGCTCAATACTACTCCCAAAATATACTCTGCTCATATGTTTTTAAAAACAAAATTCTTTCTTTGGTTCGAGATAATTACTCAAAACTTAGCTAAAAAGCTCTCTTCAAAATCGGTGTTTCCTTTCTTACTCAAATGTGAAAACACTTTAAATCTTGGGAATACTTAGTTCCTGTATAATCTTTGAAGAAATGAACTTTACTCTTACACTTTTCTCAACTCAAAGCTTCAGTCTAAAAACAAAGTTAGAACGTTTGTAAAAGATTTCTTAAAATATAGTTCATGCCGAATTATGGTCGTGAATGACTCAATGCAAGATTTTCATAACCACAAATAGAACTCAATACTTGGAACTAAAGAAATTCAATGATACGACTCATTTTAAGAATGCTAAACTCAGAGGGTTCATGTGGAATTATGATCATGAACTACTCAACTCAAGGACTCATAGATACTTCTCATCTCAAGACTGTTCAAAGGGGATTAAGAACTCAACAATCAAGACTTAGAACTTGAAGATACTACTCCTCTCAATGATACTCAATTTATGGAGTCCATGCGGAATTTATGGGCATGAACAACTCGACTCGAAGGTCTACATAACTACATGGAACTAATGTATATGACTCTTCTCATTCTCTTACTCACTTCCTCAAAAGATAGTTCAAATTAATAGTTGATCTCAAAGGATTCACAATTGAACTCAAAGGCTTTCTTGAACTTTACTCTTAACTTTTTCTTGAATGTGAATTATGAATTCAAATGTTATGGTTCATGAAATGAATGGTCAAGGTGATAGTTTAGACTCCTGAATACATTCTGCTCACTCTCATTCTCACTTACTTGAGTATTGAAACAAGTTATTAGAAATTGTAGAAGACTCATCAAAAGGACTCACAGGGACTCTCTCAAAATGTCCGGAAGAACTCTCAACACTTAACTCTTAACTTTACCTTGAACTTGAATTATCAATTCAAGGTTATGATTCATGTTATGAGTGATTTCTAAGTGTTTGGAAGTAGTTTAAAGTGATTAGAATCAAAACGGGTGAAGATACACTTCAAAGGAGCTCAAACGGGACAGCCGATGGAATAGGACTGGGGAAGGCGACCCTAGCGCGTTCCGGGCGCGGGGCGCCAGCCCCAAACTTTAGAGGCTGCATATAGGTGCACTGCAGGGGCTCCGTCCCAGCCCCTTGGGCGCATTTGGGGCACGCCGACCTCGCATCTCCCCAGGCCAAGTTCGAAGAATTTCACCTCTCGTTTTCTGATCCTAAATCTCTTTTCATCGATTTCTTTTGTCAAGTTTTCCTAATATTCAATTACCCAACCTAAGTACACACTAATCCACTCAAAACAATCACTTTCATCTCAATAAATCATCAAAACCCCAGCAAAACAAGATTTAGAATAAACTTTAAGAACACCTATCAAGAACTTAAATTCTTCAACTTTTGCGAGTGAAATTATGCTGATAATAACATGTTTGCCGTATGGTTGAACAAACCCAACACTATGGAATCTTACATACCTCTTAGAGATTAAACCCATAGCAAAAATCCGCAACAACACGCTAGAATCTCGACGACCGCTTGACCCTCTCCTCTTTTCTCCTCTTTTCTTTTCTTTTCTCTTCTTGAACTCTCAACTAAAACTCTAGGCGTATATTAGGATTATAAAATTGAACCTAACCAGATTAGACCCCTATAACATTAATAAAAATGAAGTAAACCTGATTGGGTAAGGAAAAGACCAAAATACCCCTCTAAAATCCGGTTTTGACTTTCCTTATCTAAACAGCCCAACTTCGAATGGACATATCTCCCTCACACGAACTCGAAATTGAGCAAACTCGATAGATTTGGAAATATAATTCATAGATATTTTATACGGTATCTGGTAGCACACCTAAATCACTTTGATCTAGGAGTTATAGTCATTGTAGTCAACCCAAAACTCATACTTAAGCATAACTTGCAAAATTTCAGATTTTGCTATTTCCAATTTAGTTCTTTTTTGGAACTCAAGGTGCTACATCTAGTGACCTGAACTTAATAATTAATAAATTTTAAATTCCTTGGTAAAATCCTACTAACAATGATGGATGGTTCGAGTGTCAGTTTAAAAAAATTTATGGGGTGTTACAATGAGCTATGTGATGGTACATCGCCTCGCCCATGCTGCCAGAAGTGTCATATACCTTTTCGGGGTATAGAACTTCTCAACTACGTGGATCCTCTAAGCTATTTTTAAAAGCAATAACGAATCATCTAAAAAGTATGACCCTTTCTACCCCCGTTGGCTACATGGTTTATGAGGACTTTGAGCTATATGAACTCATCCCCATATCGATGCTCAATACCACTCCTAAAATATAACTTAGCTCATATATTAAAAAGCATTTCCTCATCCTCAACTTTTAGATTATTACTCAAATGATTTCTCTTAAAAGATATAGGACTCAAAACTCCTCATGAACTCCTTTGCAAATCGGTGTCTTCCCTCATTTTAAATGTGAAAATATTTACTCTTGGAATACTTAGTTCACATATATTCTTTTTGAAAAAGGAACTCAACTCTCCTCATCCTCAAACTCAAGTACCAAGTCTTAAGATATTGTAAAATACTTCTCAAAATGAATCGAAAGAACTTTCAAGACTTTACTGTTAACTCTACCTTGAATTTGAATTATGAATTCAAGGGCTATGATTAATGTTATGGATGATCTCTCGATGTTTAAATGTAGTTTTGAGTAGTTATAATCAGTAGGGAGTAAAGTTATACTTTAAAAGAACTTAGACGGAGCAAACGACAGAAAAAGGGTGGGGGAAGGCTACCATGAACTTCAGAAGCTCTATTTTGGTGTACTGCTGGGGCGGTGTGCCAGCCCTCTTGGGGCATCAGTGGCGCATCGTGCCACCCCTCCCCCAGAATGAACAAATGATTTTTTTTCTCATTTTTTGACTCTAACTCGCCTATAATTGATTTTTTTCCTCCAATTTTCCTTAGATTCAATTATCCAATACAAGTACACAAGAATTTACTCACTTTTTCTCAAGAACAACTCTCACTAATCGAAACCCTCGTCTCAAAATTCATCAAAACTTTATAAACAAAGCATCAAGAACAAAACCTCCAGAACACCCATCAAGAATTCAAATCATTGAACCTCAAGAATGAAGTTACAAATGGAATTTCCATGATTGGCGTGTGGGTGAACTAACCCAAAGCTATGAAAGCTTACATACCTCCATCTGGCATAACAAATCCTCGATTTGCAAGAGATCATGTTCGTTCTTCCTTTTCTCCTCTTTTCCTCTTCTTGAACTCTCTTCTAAAACCATAGCCGTAATTTAGGATTTGTAAAACTGACCCAAAACAGATTTGACCCCAAAATATTACTAAAACATTTTAATCTGATGAGGTAAGAAAAAGACGAAAATACCCCTCACTAATTCGCGTTACTTTCCTTAACTGGACATGCTAACATCAAACGGGCATATCTCCCTCATCTGAACTCGAAACTTAGCAAACTTTGTGGCGTTTAAAAGAGGAGTCAAAGACCTTTCAATTGAGTAGAATACAACTAAGATTCTATTGCATATATTTTGATAAAGATTTGAAATACAAAATCTAAAAAACCAAATCAAAACCTAAGACTCAAATCTTTCTATTGGTGTCTTGGATCCACAATTAATCCCATGGATTATCAGGATTGGTATATTATTTTCTATCCTGTAGTTTGTAGTTTCCCCGAATAAAGCTAAGTATTACAATGCTTTCTATCAATTCAATGTAAAGACGGTTTTCAGTGCTAGTTATCCAGTTATAGAAGCAACCCCATAGGCTTTCGCTTTCACTTCTCTCTAAAATTGCAATCATGATAAAATTTTGGTCTATTTAATCATCAAGGGATCCCAAGCACATGAGCTTTCTACAAATCAAAATAGAGCATGGAAGACTTGTTATTCAACAATATAAAATGACTTATATACTCGTGTCAACCAAGGTGTATGTGGATCTATTCAATTTTTTAATGAAGTTGTTTTGATAGCTTATGGGCCACCTAACGCATTTTGTACTGAAAGTTATGGCCATTTGACGTTGACCAAAACTCACAACTTAATGACTTGAATAAATCTAAAATTATCTCTTTCTAAGGTGGGATGTTATGATAATAGTTCTCTAACTACCCAATAAGTAAATAAGTGAAATTTGCTAAAACTTTTGTGCACTTCTTCCACATGCTTGAAGCAGATTGTGTGACATTAGTTTTTAGATACCAAAAGCAGAAGGTGAAGTTGATTGTGAATATGAAATGTCAATAATGTAATTGGAGGTGCTATGTTTCACTTTTTCCTCAAAACTAGGTAATTTGTTCGATTTTAAATAAAAACAAACAGCAAAACACTAACAAAAATAAAATAGAATTAAATACAAGCCTATTGAATTTACGTAGTGTTCTAAAGAAGATTATTCTCCTCAATGTATCCGAGATAATGAAATATATCCCGATAGAATTGAACAATTTACTCATCAGTATAGTGGTAATAAGAACTTTAATGAATAGTAAACTCATTTGACAACATTAAATCACACGAGTTTTTTTTTAAGTTCAAGAAAATAAGAGTAGAAGATAAAAAAATAAGAGAAAACTTCTCTATTTATACTTAACAAAGGAAAGTAGAACAAATGATTCTTCTGTCTTATCAGAAAAATTACAACACTTCGAAAGAGTTAACCCTTTAAATAACTCATAACCACCCTTCAATATGAAAAGATACTATTCAAATTGTATTTTTGAGGAAAAACTACTTTATTTCTCATTTGCACTTTTTAATATCCAACACTAATCACCTCATCAAGTTTAGCAATCCCTTGTGAACTTTTGTCACAAGCCTTTAACAATCTTCCCAAAATGTCACATCCCTTCAAAATGTCACAACCTTTCAAAAAATAGCAACTCTTAAGAAAAGTGTCAACTTTTCATAAAAGTCACAACTCTTCCTTTTCTATTCAAACCTTTCAAAATTCAACGACACATCTAACCAAGATCATAGATGGACAAATCACACCACATGTATCAAAAGTTAACATTCATAAATTTGATTTCCTTAAACAACAAAAATGAAATAGTAGTTGGTAGACTGGACCACGAATCCAAAGGTAATATTGGTAACAACAGTTTTACTTGACAACAAAAATAAGCTACTAGTGGTTGATACAATCATTCCTCTGCATTTTTTACACTGCTTGTCCTTGCAAATAAAATCATGGTTGATCGTTATCGTTTGTACCTGATGATCCTTCCCCTGATTTCTTCCCTGATATCATATCATCTCAAGGACGTTCCACAAGCTGGATGAATTTTGATTTCTTTCAAAAAAGACCAATGCTCCAGTTTTTGTTGTCCTTCTTCTGTCCTCTAAAAGGTGCCGCCTTGCATTTGTGTTTAATATCCAACTCTAATCACCTCATCAAGCTTAGTTATCATTCTTTTGTCACACGCCTATAACAATCTTTCCGAAAAGTCACATCCCTCCAAAAATGTCACAACCTTTCAAAAAAGTTGCATTTCTTAACAAAAGTCACAACCCTTCATTTTCTATTCATAACTTTCAAAACACAATGACACATCTAACCAAGATGTATCGAAAGATATTATTGATAAATCTGATTTCCTTAAACAACAAAAATGAAATACTAGTCGGTAGACAGGACCACGAATCCAAAGGTAATACTAGTAACACCAGTTTTACTTGACAACAAAAATAAGCTACTAGTGGTTGATACAATCATTCCTCTGCATTTTTTACACTGCTTGTCCTTGCAAATAAAATCATGGTTGATCGTTATCGTTTGTACCTGATGATCCTTCCCCTGATTTCTTCCCTGATATCATATCATCTCAAGGACGTTCCACAAGCTGGATGAATTTTGATTTCTTTCAAAAAAGACCAATGCTCCAGTTTTTGTTGTCCTTCTTCTGTCCTCTAAAAGGTGCCGCCTTGCATTTGTGTTTAATATCCAACTCTAATCACCTCATCAAGCTTAGTTATCATTCTTTTGTCACACGCCTATAACAATCTTTCCGAAAAGTCACATCCCTCCAAAAATGTCACAACCTTTCAAAAAAGTTGCATTTCTTAACAAAAGTCACAACCCTTCATTTTCTATTCATAACTTTCAAAACACAATGACACATCTAACCAAGATGTATCGAAAGATATTATTGATAAATCTGATTTCCTTAAACAACAAAAATGAAATACTAGTCGGTAGACAGGACCACGAATCCAAAGGTAATACTGGTAACAACAGTTTTACTTGACAACAAAAATAAGCTACTAGTTGTTGACACAATCATTCCTCTGTGTTTTTTACACTACTTGTCCTTGCGAATAAAATCATGGTTTATCGTTATTGTTTGAACTTGATGATCTTTCCTCTGGTTTATTCCCTGATATCATATCACCGGAAGGATGTTCCACAAGCTGGGTGAATTGTGGTTTCATTGGTGAAAGACCAATGCTGCAGTTTTTGTACTCCTTTTTGTGTTTGTTTTTTTTTCCATTCTTATGTGCCTCCATCACCTTCTCAGCGAAGATCCCTATTTTCCATGTATCACACCAAAACGTGAATACCCTAATGTTTTGGTTTTCATGATCTGTGTTCTTTCTCATGTTATCCGCATTGACATCTACCAAGAAGGATGGTGGATCATTATTGTTTGGACTTGATGATCCTTCCTTTGATTTATTCCCCGATATCATATCATTGCAAGGAGGTTCCACAAGCTGGATGAATTTTGATTTCTTTGGAAAAAGTTCAATGCTCCAATTTTTTTTGTCCTTCTGTTCTCCAAACGACTGTGATGACTCATGCAAGAAAGATTATGGTTGAGAGTAGTAATAAATCATTTTTCAAGCCTGTTATGGATGTTTCAAATTATCCTCATAACCATGCTTTTGGTTATGACCATCATGGATTCTTTTAATTCTTTTTTCCTCATATTTTGGTTAAATTAATCATAGCCAGAATCTCTCTGGTTGTCTTATTTATTAATAAATGTTTCATTATTAAAATGACATTAATACAGTGTAACCGTCTTTCGTTTCAATCATGTTATTATTTAACAAGACCGATTTAAATCATATTCAACGGTAATATAGACATCTTTTAAAAGTTCAAGAAGAGAATAGAGAAGATCAGAAAAAATTGTTGAAGACTGAGAGAAAACTTCTCTATTTATATCCAATACAGGATAGTAGAACAAATGTTTGTTGTGTCTTATTAGAAAAAAAAATCACAATCTTTTAAAAAATTCAAAATCCTTTAAAAAAATCGTAATCACCCCTCAATATGAAAATATGCTATTCATATTATATCTTTTGAGAACAATACTTTATTTCTCTTTAAAACCTTTTAATACCCAACAATGATCACCTCATAAAGCTTAGCCATGATTCTTTTGTTACAATTCATTCTCAAGAATTTCATGATGTGAATAATTATTAATATCAATGATGTGTTTAGATAACATGTACCCGTAAACAAACACCACAAACTATACTTGAATGTCTCATAACAAAGAAAAGTTCATTTACATTCCTGAAGATTTTCTAAACATCAAATTGAAGCGATTGATAAATGGAAATCATGGCACACACACACACACACATATATATATATATATTTACACCTTGGATAATTAAGACTAACATTATTTTGCATAAATAGATATAGAGACAAATTGTTGTTCAGTCTGTATGAGTAAAACACTTTAAAAACTTTGAAAACTGACTCTATAACGATTAATTGAAACGGAAAAGCAGAAAATCGAGTCTAATACTGAATGCATAGTGTATCATTGAAGAAATTATTCGCCTCTAGTACCCAATGTTATTGAAATATATCTTTTCAGGATATAACGATTTTATTCACCAGTGTATCGGTAAAAAAATAATTGTGTCAGCGAATCATTGATCAACGGGAGCAAAGTACACTGGAATACTAGATTTATATGTGCAGAAGAATAAGAAGTTCAGAAATTTCATTGTTGAAAAATAAGAGAAAACCCCTCTATTTACAAATAACAAAGGGTAGTGTGAATAGATTTTTATTGTGTCTTATCGTAATGGTCACAACCCTTTAAAAAAGTCAAAAGTTATATCCTTTCGTAAAAGTCACAACCTTATGGAATAGACACAACTTTTCATAAAAGTCACTCCTCTTCAGAAAAGTCACAACTCTTCATAAAAGTTGCACCTCTTCAGAACAGTCGCATCTCTTCAGAAAAGTCTTAACTCTTTATTTTTCATTCACAACTTTTTAAAACACAACAAAAATCACACCACATGTATCAAAAGATAATATTGATAAATCGGATTTCCTTAAACAACAAAAATGAGGTACTAGTTGGTAGACTGGACCAACAAAATAGATATACAGATAAATCAAACTACATTGATGATTATCCAAAGGCAATACTGGTAAGACCAGATTTACTTGACAACAAAAATAAGCTACTAGTTAGTTGACACAACTTTACTCAACACAATCAGTCTTCTACATCTTTGACACAATAAATAATAATCTTTGCTTGTCCATGGCAATAAAACCATGGTGATCGTTATCATTTGTACCTGATGATCCTTCCTCTAATTTCTTCCCTTATATCAGATCATCGCAAGGATGTTCCACAAGCTGGATGAATTGTGGTTTCATTAGTGAAAGAGCAGTGCTGCAGTTTTTGTTTTGCGTTTGTGTTTTTTTCCAATCGTATGTGACTCCATCACTATTTCAGAGAAGGTACCGATTTGGCATGTGTCACACCAAAATGGGAACTCCTTATTGTCTTGCTTTTCATGAGCTGCATTCTTTCTCAAGTCATTTGCACTGTCATCTATCAACAATGATGGTGGATCGTTATCGTTTGTAGCTGATGATCCTTCCTCTAATTTCTCCCCGGATAGCAGATCATCGGAAGGACGTTCCATAGGATGCATAAGTTTTGGTTTCTTTGGTAAAAGACCAATGCTACAGTATTTGTCGTCCTTGTGTTCTCTTAAAGCAGCCACCTTGCGTTTGTGTTTTTTTCCTTGCAAGTGGTCATTCAGGCCATCTTGACTTGTAGTACATACCTGACAAAGTTCACAATTCCACTCCGTAACATTTTTCACTGGAGCACTGCTTAATGAAGGCTTATCAGCAACCTCTTCAATTAGAGTTATAGCTTTTCGTTTTTCTCCAGAGAAAATAGTGTCAGGCTTAGCCTGTATCAATGCCAAAATAAGAACTTCTCAGAAATTTAAATACCTCGCAAATGGTGTAAGGATCTGAAAGCATTAAATGAATCTACAATTGTTTTGATTAAGGAAAAATATTTTGGAGTACACTTTCTTGATTCGGCTCAACATTCACTCGGTTGTATAATAATGAATGTTGTTGCCATTGATAACGTCCAGGAAACAAGTGTAAGCAGATATACTTTCCACTAGAAAAAATCTTGTAAGTTCAAAGCTTAAAACAGTCGATGCACATAACCAGAAATTTAAGAGTTAATAATGCGGCCCAACAATAAAGAAGAACACTTACTAGCAAAACTCCGCTAAAGTCAGGGGGTTGTTCTTGTGAAATCTCCACCTTTGGACTTCGATTGAATATTGAAATTTTTGATTCCCCGGCACGGTACCGAAAAGGAACCTCTGAGATCATCTCCTCAAAGGCCTCAGCCTGCTTTTTCAATCTATCTGCTTCACACATTGCTTCTTCTCTTTCCATCAGAAATCACACGAGATTTATTAAAGTGCAAGAAGAAGAAGAGTAGAATATCAGCAAATATATGAAAAATGAGGGAAACCACTATTTATAGCAAACAGGTGTGATCTAATTAATGTTGTTTTCCTAAAAAGAACTTCATTTTTCATAATACCTTTTAAACAACATGTTTTCTCTAATTGATGTTTTTTCCTAAAAAAGAACTTCATTTTTTATTAACACCTTTTAAATTACATGTTTTCTCTAATTGATGTTTTTCCTAAAAAGAACTTCATTTCTCATTAACACCTTTTAAACGGCATGTTTTATTCTTATTGATGTTTTATCCTAAAAAAGAACTTCATTTTTAATTAACACCTTTTAAATTACATGTTTTCTCTAATTGATGTTTTTTCCTAAAAAGAACTTCATTTCTCATTAACACCTTTTAAAAGGCATGTTTTTTTCTAATTGATGTTTTTCCTAAAAAAAGAAATTCATTTTTCATTAATACCTTTTAAATTGCATGATTTCTCTAATTGATGTTTTTTCCTAAAAGGAACTTCATTTCTCATTAACACCTTTTAAACGGCATGTTTTCTCTAATTGATATTTTTTCCTAAAAAAGAACTTTATTTTTCATTTAACACCTTTTAAATTACATGTTTTCTCTAATTGATATTTTTTTTCCTAAAAAGAACTTCATTTCTCATTAACACCTTTTAAACGACATGTTTTCTCTAATTGATGTTTTTTCGTAAAAAGAACTGCATTTTTCATTCATACCTTTTAAACGGCATGTTTTCTCTAATTGATGTTTTTTGCTGAAAAATTACTTCATTTTTCATTAACACCTTTTAAATTACATGTTTTCTGTAATTGATTTTTTTTTTCTAAAAAGAACTGCATTTCTCATCAACACCTTTTCTTTAAATTGCATATTTTATCTAATTGATGTTTTTTCCTAAAATAGAACTTCATTTCTCATTAACACCTTTTAAATTGCATGTCTTCTCTAATTAATATTTTTTTTATAAAAAGAACTTTATTTCTCATTTACACCTTTTAAAAACTCAACAATATCACGTCATAAAGCTTAACAGTGATTCTTAGGACTGGACATAAAATATCGAAAATCGAATAACCGAACCAAAACTTTTGGTGATTTGGTATTCGATGATTCGGTATTTTGTATGATATTCAGGAGTAAACTTTTAGAATTATGGTATTCGAAATTGAGTTTGGTATAAGACATTAGTACTATTTAGTATTGTCACGACCCATGCCATCGTGATTGGCACCCACACTAACACTCCGGTGGGAGAACAACTACTACAACCAACACCAAACAACTAAAGCAATAACTAAGGCACTTAAGTCAAATACTAAGGAAGAAAAATAGAGTTTCCATAAACTCTAACAACAGTCTAACAATAATAAACTATCAATGCGGAAGAATAAGCTAGAATGTGAAAGTCAATCCAAAACATCTAACAATGAACCAAGTCTAAACAAGAAGGGATACAACCCCAAACTAATGAACTAATAATCTAACTAAAAAAATTGTCTAATTTTGGAAATGGTGGACATAGACAAAAGAGAATCCCATGGCAGCCCGAAAGAATTGGCTCACCCTTGAATTCGAACGATCACTGATCTCCTAATCGAGGTCTGTCAATAGCCGCTTGAAGATGCCCTGTACTCAACAAAAATAAGAGCAAGTGCAGTATCAGTACACAACCACAGTGTACTGGTAGGATCACGCGGCGATCCCACTAGTGCAACATAAACAAGTCAAGACAACAATATAATCACATGCATATATATCACATATACAATATTATCAACATTTACGAACAATGATCAGTTTCAAGTTTTATATCACATCATTGGTCCTCTCATGGAACCCAAACCCAAAGATTTAGCATGCCGGAACATGGCAACCGATCTCATATTTATACCAGAACGTGGCAACCGATCCCATATTTATGCCGGAATGTGGCAACCGATCTAAGTTAGTTATGCCAGAACATGGCAACCGATCCTATTCACACACAACAATCACAAACACAAGTATATCCTCAAGATCATACATTTAAGTCATGATTTCATGGCGATGATAATTCATCTATCTCATTTACAACAAGTGTGATCGACATTGCAACATTCATACATATAAAAGTATCATAATGAAGCAATAATAAGCATATATCACACAAACATAGAAGCACAACCATCACCTACTTCGAAATAAGCTTTAAACCCTAAGAAACTTGACCCTTCCCTTTCCAGATTCGTTCCGCTTGTTCTTGGTCTACAAACAATCAATATAATACGGGAATCAATAAACAATCACTAATTACCCAAATTACTAACAATTCTATGAACCTTAGATCCCCATTTATCCAATTTAGGGTTGTTTCCACCATAGAATCTATAACAAAACCCTCCCCCATCAATATTCACCCATTCTATTACGTTCTACGGATCTAAAAGTGGATTTGAGGAGTGAAAAGCTTACCTTTAGCCTCAAGAATGGTGAGAAACGAGTAAAACTCACCTAGGGTTCATTCCTTAGCTCTGAAGGTCGAAAAGTATATAATGAGATCATTTAGGGGTTTATTAATGACTTTAATTCGCGTCGAGCCCACCACAACGGCACCCACCCCGCTACAGCAGTTCCACCAGAGCGGCAAAACCTAGCACCAAAGTGACATTCATGAACCAGTGAGCTATTGAAAGAATTCCAAGACTCCCATTTAATAACGAACCTCTAACCCATGACGCTCAGAAAAGACCCTTTACGCTAAGATCGATTTCGGGAGTTCTACTCGCCCGTATTCAATTTTGTAAAGTTGTATGGGTTTTTTAACGAGTTATCTAACAACTCATGTAATTAAAATCAAAATCAACTCACCCGATTACTACCGGATTTCCCTACACCTTAAAGACTCCGATTTCGTCCAAATGTGGAATTGGTTGGGAAATTTCAAGATACTACAAAAAAAAATTACGCTCCAAAATTTTCCCCAGTTGGTTTTTCTATAACGACGGAACCCGATCGTTACAATACCAATTTACCCATCACTCGTCCCTGAGTGACAAACTTAGGAAAAATAGGCTAAGGAAAGAATGAAGTAGTACCTGATTGAACGAACAATTGGGGATACTTGTCTCACATATCTTTCTCGGTTTCGCAAGTAGCTTCCTCAATTGGACGATGCTTTCATTGAACTTTCATGGACTTAATCTCCTTCGTCGTCAACTTCCGCACATCACGATCAAGAATTGCAATCGGTTCCTCCTCATATTGGAGGTCCTTGTCTAACACAATTGAGTCTCATTAAATGATATAGTATCTGTCATCATGATACCTCTTGAACATGGATACATGAAATACCGGATGAACACTCGATAGATTAGGAGGTAAAGCCAATCTATATCTCAAATAGACCAATGCATCTAGGACTTATCTTACCCTTCTTACCAAATTTCATCACCCCTTTCATGGGTGATACCTTAAGAAGAACATTTTCACCGGATTGAAACACCATGTCTCTTACCTTATGATACATACTTCTTTTGTCTACTCTGGGCTACTAGAAGCTTAGATTGAATACTCATCACCTTATCATGAGCATCCTTCACTAAATCAACCCTCAATGGTTTCACATCGCCAGCCTCAAACCATCATATGGGTGATCTACATCCCCTCATATATAATGCCCCAAATGGTGCCATGTCAACGCAGGAGTGATAACTATTATTATAAAAAAAAATTACACAAAGGTAAGAACTTATCCCAATGTCCTCCAAAATCAATCACACTTGCCCTCAACATGTTTTCTAATACTTGAATGGTCCTCTTCGATTGCCCGTCCGTCTGTGGATGAAAGGTTGTACTAAAAGTGAGTTGTGTGCACAATTCATCATGCAATTTTCTCCAAAACTTGGATGTGAATTGGGTACCACAGTCCGAGATGATAGAAAGGGGCACCCCATGCAACCTTACTATGTCTTAAACATACACTTTAGCTAATTGTTCAGCATTATAATCTATTCTTACCGGAATAAAATAGGCTGACTTAGTCAATCTATCAACCACTACCCAAATAGAATCAAATTTCCCAAAAGTCTTAGGAAAGACCAACCACAAAATCCATAGCTATTCTTTCCCACTTCCATTCCAGAATTGGCATTCTTTGAAACAAACCCGCAGGCCTTTGATGTTCATACTTCACTTGTTAACAATTTTGACACTTCGCCACAAACTCCGCTATGTCTTTCTTCATGTCTGGCCACCAATAAACTCGCTTCAGATCTCTATACATCCTGGTCACACCCGAATGAATAGAATATCGCAAACCATGAGATTCCACCAACAATTTCTCAACCAAGTCAGCTACTCTAGGGACAAATTATTCCCTTGAAATTGAGCACACCATCCGCATCAAGAGTTGTCTCTTGTGCCTTACCAATCGCAGTCTTCTTTCTAAGCTCCTCCAAATTTTCATCTTCAACTTGTTTGGCCTTGATCTCCTCAATGAAACTGGCTTTTACTTCAATACTAGCTAACACCCCACCTCTTTCTAAGATGCCCAATTGCATGAATTTAGACTCCAAGGTATGAATTTCTTTAGCCAAAGGTCATTTGGTTACACTTAAGAAAGCTAACTTACCCATACTCACCGCTTTTTGACTCAAAGCTTCTGCCACCACATTCGCCTTGCCCAGATGGCATTGATTGGTCACATCACAATCTTTTAGTAACTCCATCCACCTTCATTGTCTCAAGTTCAGATCCTTTTGAGTGAACAAATGTTGCAAACTATGATGATCAATATACACTTCACACTTATCACCATCCTGAGCTTGGATTTATGGTCGTTTGAAGTTGACCAAAAACTCATACTTATATAACTTAACTAATTTTCCAATTTTTTCCTTCTTTTCAAAAACAACTCTTTCTAAATCTAGCTCTTTCTAGCTCTTCAAATAGCGAAGTGTTACAACAATCAACTGCAACTTCAATACGGTATTATCGAATATCGTACCAAATTAAAGTTTAATTTATCGATTACTAAATAACCGATTGAAAATTTAAAATTTTAGTATATGATATCTACCTTTAATTACCAATTACCAAACTCAAATTTGAGAATCTCGAACCGAACACCTAACACACATCCCTAAATTAATTGTTCCCAAATATCCAACTATTAAAATTAACAAAAAGGGTTTTGGTACCGATGATTAATTAATTATTACAAAAGTTGGAATTAATCCCTCCAAAAGTTTCTCTTTGTCAACTTTATCTTCTACGCGATAGTAATATTTTTTCCTAAAAATAAATATATTGGCTCCTCAATAATTAATGATATTGTATGAAATAATCAAGTATTATTATAAAATATTACTCCCTCTATTTCATATTAACAGAATTTTTGAGATTTTTTTCATTGTTCAAAATAGTTGAAATGTTCAATGTTCATAAAGGATGTTAATTTTTATTTCAATATTCGTGCTCTTCTTTAATGAAGTTTGATATTTTCTAGGAAACAAAGAGCACTACTTATAAATTAAATCATGATTTAAATTATGTCCTTGATATTGTGGAGTATAATATAGATGTCAATTACACCAAGAAGTTGATTTCACTTATTATCTTCATTACTTCCCTCTATTATGAAGATTTACTTGTCAATATGTCCACGCATGCACAGTGATAAGATATCCATGGAATTAGAAATAAATTTATCATAGATATAATAAAGGGAAAAAAGACTATAAAGTTTTCATGCGCATGCATACAAAATCTATTGTATATAAGAAATAGATTTCGTATGCATTTTAAGAAATAAAATATATGAATGAACACATGATAGGAATGCATATTTTAAAAGAGAAAATAATTGTTTTCGTCCATGTGTTATCGTTTTATTTTGGTTTTGGTCCCTATGATAGCTCACTAATCATACTTAACCTTTAATCTCAAAGTAAGTGATTCCAGTCCTTCTACTAAAGGTGAATATAAATTTAAATAGATCAGTTTTGGTATTTCAACAAGCAACACTTCCATGCAGAGAACAAAACCTAAAGATAGAACAAGTTTGTAAATTCTCCTGTAACATCTTTTCTCATACACAACCATATCGCAGCCTGAATCTCTTCCTCAATTTGAATGTGTATTAATCCTCTAATACACTACTTTATGTGTTCGTTGGTTAATGAACAATTTTTCTGTTTAGTTGCCTCGCCACTTATATGAGAATACAATCTAGACACTCCTCCTGCAACACTGAAAACAACTCGGTACACTTATTTAAGAGCAACAATATCATTCAATTTAACAATAAAACGTTGAAGCAAGAATGGGCTACAATTCACGCCGGCATGTAAGTACTCAATTAATTTAGTTATAGCCTAGATCTTTGATTATATGAAAATATGAGTAAAAGATTGAGTTATAGGATTACTAACACAACATCTAACATTTACATGAACAATAAATATAATTTTTTTTTAAAAAAAGCTATAAGAATTATAAAAATCAAATATTTGTAGTGTATATTCTAAATTTGTATGACATATTACATTTCGTGTTTGTTCTACATATTAGATGACATAATCATATTGTAACGACCATATTGAATAATTCTAATGATGAAAAAGGGGTAATAAAAGGGAATGTGATTTATTATTGGTGTGTGATGTATTGAGAATGATTTGAAAGACTTATTGATTAATTTTTTATGTCGTATCACGATGTATTTTTGTGAATTGTGCATTGTTATGGAAAAGGTCATCTCTTCATTATTTGTGTGAACATGTCATTTGCACTGGTTTTGAGACATTGTTGTGACAAGGGTTATATGAATTGAGGAAGAATAAGAAATTAAAGAGTATGTAGCATTTTAAGGGACCTGTCGTGCGCTGCGACATATATTATGATTTAAGGGACGTATCATTGTGATAGATTCTATTATCGAGGAATGTGTCGCATGCTGCGATGGATTCTATTATCGAGGGATGTTATGCACACTGCGATGAATTTCTATTATTAAGGATCATATTGTATGCCTCAATGGATGCATTGACGGATATACATGTCCCCCTGGGTCCCGGACTGAGAAACAACGGGTGTGTATAACTAGGTCAGACATGCATTACCATACTTGACATTGCATTTCATTACACTGCATATATTTATCATTTGTGAACTTGTGAGTGCCTTTCAGTTGAACTTGTGATTGATGAAGTTGATCTTGTATGTTACTGATCTGTAATTGTTGTACTTGAGTTGTGTGGTATGAAATTGTGAACAATTAGGTCAGGTTGATTTTATGCAGGTTGTAATTGTGGAGGTTCGGTTGGGGTGGTAGGAGTACCCGTATTCTATATTCTTAACTTGTATTTAGGAGTTCACTTGATGAGTACCATGTGGTTTGGTACTCACGACTTGCTTCTAATTTTTGTAGGTTATCAACCCGAATTTTCACGATACTCTCTCTTATCTTCTTATCTGAGGCTTCCTATGGAGATTTGTGAGGTAGTTGATTGTCATCTCATCAGACCATTTTACTCCTACTTATGATCCTGTTCTACTTTAGAGACAACATCATTTGAGACTTGTTTATTTCTTTCAAATCTATTGTAATACATTAGAGGCTTGTACACGTGACAGCCAGGTTTTGGGGGTAGATGTAAGATAATTATTAATTTCCACATTAGTTTATAGTATTAAACTTTTATTCTCACTTTTCTTTCGCATTTTTATATTATTTGGGTTTTAGGCTGACTTGTTTTGGTGGGATAAGACGAGTGTCATCACATCCATTTTTGGGTCGTGATGAAATGGTATCACAGCCCTAGGTTCATAGGTTTCACGTGCTCACAATCCTAGTCTAGTAGATTTTTGGGTATCGGCGTGGAGATGTATGTTGTTATCTGTGAGAGGCTATAGGGACTTTTAGGAAAAATCTTCACTTTTGGAATCTCTATCATGCGTCCTTGGTCCGATCTGATTCTTATCTCTTCCTTCCATTCACTGTAACTTGTAGTGATGACTCATGCGTCGTTCTTCTTTTGAGAAATTGATGTGTCGTATATGGCTTTGATGTTAGACCTGATACTAAGGTGAAAGTCATACACTTATGAGAATGATGTGTTGTCACACCCCAAATCCGGATGTGATGGCACGTGTCCATTTCCCACCGGACACGTCAGCCTAACCCAACCACAACGATAGAGAAGTAGAAATACGAGAATAAAAGATAATAAATAAGCGGAAGACTTTAATTAAGACTCAACACTACCCAGAATTTGGTTGTCACATGTACAAACCTCTAAATACAGAATTCGAATAAAAATATACAAGTCTCAGAGTATAGTTCTCGAATAGAACAAAACTGAAAGTAAAGATAACTCAAGGGCACGTCTGGAATGAACCGCTACCTATCGAGTATGTCCCGAAGCTCAATCTGCTAAAGAAAATACTAAGCCGAATCTGAGAGAGCTGTCAACCTACACAATTGTGTAGAGGCAAGGGTGAGTACCGAAAACCACAGGTACTCGCAAGTAACTCTAAACTAAGCAAAACTAGCAGCTACAAACAACTCCTTTCAATCCCAACCCAACCACCAAAGCTTCAATCTAACAGCAAACCAACCAACCTATACTAAACAGATCATATTCAACAGCCAGAACCAACAGTATATCCTCATCAACCTCAGATCAACGAATAAGAGCAAGTAGATCAAATTCCACATAAGAAGGGTAAACCGATACATTTCACACATCACAGACAAAGATAAGGAAAATGCGATGCAAAATGCAATAATGATGTCATGTAGTCGTGATGCATGTCTGTCCTACGATACACATCTGTTGACGTAATCAGTCCGCGCTGAATACTCAAATCAGAACCCATGGGGGCCACACATGGACCATGTATCCCCGCCGGAACCAGATCCCATCGGCATCCAAATCGCTAGCCGGAGCTAGTCCATCTCATATATCTCTAGCCGGAGCTAGTCTCAACTGTGTCTCATATCCATCCATCCTCATATCAGTGTCTCAGAACTCATGCAACAGATAGTTCACACATGGGATGAATAATGAATATGCACATGTCATCAATCACAATCATATCACGATCACATCATAATATTACACATCATCTGTCTCAATCACAACCATATCACAACCACATCATAGTATTACACATCACCTATCTCAATCACAACCATATCACGACCACATCATAGTATTACACATCATTTGTCTCAACATGAATGTTTGTATCAATCATAGCCTACTCATGCTCTTCTATCCCCTCAATATCAGTTATCACATGACTTATTCAACAAATTCAAGTCACATATAACACATTTAGCTCGTTTTATTCCCCATCTTTCATTTACAACAATTTCAATCAACAAATAAAACCCATCCTCAATCCCCATTACTCCCCAACACAATTAGGAAAGTAGTCATGCGTAGTCTAAGAGTTTTACAAAGTTTGGAAGCCACTTGCCTTAAAACGAACTCCAAAAGTTACTTGACTTGAGCCTTTCCTTTCCGAGTATAATCCGGATCACGATAATCTATTCAAACAATTATTCACAATCACAATTCGAGTCCAATGACACCAAAATCAAGAAATTTAGGGGAAAAGGGCAAAACGGTCTAAAAGTCTCATACCGGAAAACGATACCCAAATCTGGAAATTTTTGATGTAAAATGATCCTTAAAGTATTTGGAAGCTAATGGTGAAAACCAATTTGAAAACGGAGTTGAAATCAATTCACAAACTCAATTTGAAGGAAAAATCCACGTTCTTGAAGAAGCCTAAAATATTCGGATCCGAAACCCCGACTCGAAAATGAAATATCTCTTGAAAAACATCTTACCCATGCTTAGATAAGTTCAAATATGAAATTTCATCAAAAACGGAGTTAAGATCGACCTTGAAATTCTCAATTTATCAAACTTTAACTTTACCGGGAAAGTCCAAATTGTACGCGGTTAATATGATGAAAATAATCGATGAATCAATAATTTTATGTTAAAATCAGTTTACCCATAACATAAGGATCGTAAATATACCTTTTTCATCAAAAAGGGAGTCCAAATCGATAAAACCCCAATTTTTCCCAAGAGGTTTACGGATAGGGAAAATAAAACCAGATAAAGAAATTATGAGAAAATGTCGAATTGAAGATTGAATACTAACCCTCATATTAATTCAAGAAGAAACCCGTAAGAATCACTCCATTCCGATCTCTAGAACTCCCGATATGCTCAAAATACCAAATGAACACAGTCTGAGATTTTTATAACAGTACATGGCTGTTATGCACCAGAAAAACAGCAGTTAATCTTTCACTAAAAAGGCCGTAATTTCCTCATATTACCACAAGAGTGAAACATTTGACCAAATATTGGTGGGAATCCTCTATAGGTGATGACTGCTGCAAGAATAGTAATTATTCATGTTTCTTAGCTAAGAATGATATTGGGATTTTTTGTAACTATGACTTCATGCCTGTTATGTATGCTACAAATTATCCTCATAACCATACTTTTGGTTTTGATCTTTATGGGTTCTTTACATTCTTTTTCCTCATCTTTTGGTTAAATTTATCTAACCATAATCTCCTTTGTTGTGTTATTTAATATAGTAGTCATGCGCATGTGCGTTGCACATGTGAGCCATGCTAAGTTGGCTCATTCTCTCGAGAGACATTTGTAAAGCAGTCTCATCATGAGTGCGTGCAATATTATTGATGTAGTAGAAGTGTATATTATGTTAAATAGTCGTATGAGGAGTGCATGAGGTATTATTGATCTCACTAGGGGATAAATATTTAATTGATGCATTTATTAATATGTAGGATATTTATGTGGTAAATTATGAACGATAGAATCAACTTAATATGAAATAGCATATATGAAGCATGAAAGTACTGTAAATTATGAATAATAATAATATTAAAATATTAGAATGCAATACAATATCAACAAACAAGAAAGTTAAACATTAAACCGTAAAGAAACAATATAAGAGACTATAGAATAGAGCATGGAGTGTCTCTCTTCGTTCTTTCTCTAATGTTTTAGTGCGTACAATATTGGGTTAAATGTCACTATTGTTTTGAGAGGACTAGGCACTTAAAGAATTATCCTGAATATGACATGAACGCTTTGAGGAGTGTGGGTCGATGAAAGATCAATTATGTTTGCATAGGTGTGTCTGTGTCTTCTAAACCCGAGATTTGAAGCAATGTAATGTTGTTAAGTCTGTACGATTTGTAAATAGTTCATTATTTATGTTACAATGGACATATATATGTATATGATGTTATCATACCTAAAACTTCCTTATAGACTATGTTCTTTGTGTATTTTCCATTTTGGTGTTTCGATTGCTCTGTTAGGACAAGTACCTTTGTTGTGGACATAGATATTCCTCTTGAGAATGCCACGTACAATTGACCATGTGAGAAAACATATTGAGTTAAATACAAACCAACATTTGGAATTGTTTGACCATGCTCTTTATTTGTAGTCTTTGCAAAGCAAAGTCGTACTAGAAACTACTTTCGAATGAATTTAAATGGATAGCCTTCATTTTCTGGTGGTGATAGTTGAATTCTGGGAAGAAACACATGGTTCGTTGCACAATGACCACTTGTTATTTCGGCATGTAAGACATTCTGTGCAAAGCCTTGGCATATCATTCGAATGCCATTGCATAAGCCATTTGAAGGGTCTAAATTCCTTAGCAGCATGATGGGTGCATTTTCCTTTAATTCTAACCTGCATTTAATAAGATATGTCAAAATATATGCATATTGATTTTTTTTTGCTCCTCTTCATGATTCTAATTCGTAATGTGTTTTTTTCAATACCTATGTAGCGGGAAACCGTTTGGTGTTACAGTGTTTAGATATTCTTCTTGGTAATAGTTGTTTGTGTCATCTTCTGCTGAGTCAAAGCTATTGAATGTCTTGCTTTCACTTAGGAACAAGGATATTAACTTGTCATTAATATTGTCCACATGGTCATTTTTGCTTACTAAGATTGTTCGTTCGGTGAAATATTTTGCGCTAGCAACATTTTTGTGTAGGTTTTGAAATATCTCTTTGATTATGTATTCTTCTGGAATTCCATCCCTACAATGATTGACATTCAATTGTTCTGGAAGAAGGATTAAATTGTCGCCTATTGTTGGTTCATCTCCGTTACCCACACGAAGTAAGAATTCACTGAATGTTGGATATGTTCTTGCTCTCATATTTCTCCTAAATTGAATCTTCTCCATCAAAATCCAGAGATAAGATTTCACCAAGCTTGCATTTACAATTTCTTCTCTAGTTGATTTTGGAACTACTGGTAGTACCTACCGAAAATCTCCTCCAAAAACCATGAATTTTACACCAAACAATTTATTGATGTCCATTATGTCTCTAAAGCTCCTGTCGAATTTTTCTAATGTTTGTCGCTTGGCCATTGGTGCTTCATCCCATATAATCACTTTTGATTTTTGCTTTGACATGTTTGTCATAGTTGACTTACTTATTTGTAGGGGGATCTCAAACCGTGAGTGTGTTGTATGTCCTCCCAATAAAATTGAAGCTGCTACGCCACTGGTTGATGTAGCCAAACCTATCATACTTCTTGATCTAACATTGGCAAGCAATGTACGGTATAGGTATGTTTTCCTAGTCCCCCCTGGTCCATCCACAAAGAATATTCCAGCTGCTCCACTATCGATTGCTTGCACTAATTTTGTAAAAGCATGCTCTTGTTCTGGAGTCAATTATGGCCGTACATCAAAATCTTCTGGAGGTACTTTCACAGACATTTCTTCATTTATTTCTCTACATTTTGATGTACCAACTTCGAGTAAATTGTGATCTAGTTGAAGAAGGTCATATATGTCTATGTTTTTGCCCATACTTTCCAAATACTAATTAATACTATTTAGGGTACACTATAGTATAGTATTGTGTGAGTTTCCATATAGCTTGCTAAAGTCCTCTGACATATGTTCATAATAAGTATCCCAGAGTTTTCTTATATCCGTTGGGTTACAGTAAACAAAAATTGTAGCAAACAAACTTCGGAGAGCTGATGGCATTTTAAAGATAACAACCTCTCCTAAACATTCTAAAATGTTGTTGTCGGACTCGAGTAACCCTCTTTCTTTGGCCGCTTCTTTGAAGGTCTCACATTTCTTGCCTTTGACAGTGAGTTAGTCATTGAATGACAATGGTCATCTTACATGGTTTAGTAATAATCGCTCATAATACCTTTCCCCTTCTTTATGATTAGCTGTACAATTTAATGAATGTTTAGTAATAAGTTTAACAATTATCGATGTGTATGAGGTTAAAGTTTACTACATCTGCCTTACCAATTGCAATGCGACCAACAACAGATCTTGTTTTTCTTTTTGTCCAAGTCTTTACCTTAGGATTCCAAACATAATACTTAGGGAATTATTTATAAAGGTATGCTTGTGCTTCAATGTCAATTGAGCACATTCTGAAGTACTCGGTCAACATTATTTGCTTGACACCATCCCAGGCGATGATATTTTGTAAATTTTGGTTTTTCCAGTAAAACACAGTAAACTCGTTTATAGTTAGTAGTTGTGTTGTGACCATTATATTTATTATTTTAAAGAAATAGTGTTTTGTTATGCATAAATATGTGTACCTGAATGTTTTCCTTGCATATGTACTTGAAGGTTGATGACTGGAGGTTGCATTTCACGCAAGTTGAATTCATATATTCTCCATAGCACTTTAGGCTGTGAAACCCACCAAGCATCATGGAAAATTTGAATCTCGTCAATACCTTTTTCACCATCATCAGACTCAACATAAACGGCACATCGATCATGACCTTTATATATAAACTTGTATAGATATTTTATTGCTTTGACTCCTAAACAGACCTCAACATTAATGTGGCAATTGTATCTTGTAAGCAGATAAGGGCTATAAGGTACAACCCATTGATTAGTCATATTCATTCCCCGAACACTCTCTATCCTTCCATCATTTCTTCTTTTATAAATTGGATATCTATCCTTTGCTTGATTTGATTTGTTGTTGTATAGCCTAGGATAATGATATTTACATGTCCATTTTGCATGCACGTGTTTGTTGGCCGCTTGTTTCCACCTGGACCATTCATGTCAAGCCCCAAGGCTAACCCCTGGACGCGGACACGGGAGCTAGGATCATGAGTGACCCCAAGCTAACCCTGCTGGTATAATCATAAGCATACTAAAGATAAATTGAGCAATAAAACTGTGCTGAATCTAAATCATGTGAAAGTCTGAAATGATGGGGAATATCCATATCTGCATATATGAAAACTGTGAGTTTGAGTACAAATGATAAATAAAAGTCCAAGACTAAAGCTGAAACTAACTATGACTGAAATAAAACCTCTACTAACTAGAAATGTTGGGACATGCCCCCAGCTAGATCTAGAAAAATTTAAACTAAAAATAAAAGCAGGAAAGAGAAACATGTCTCTAGTCCTCAAAAGAATGAGGACTCACCGCTGATGTTGCTGAACTGAATATCAGGAATCAATCTATGCTTGATCTGGGAGCTGAGAACCTGAACCTACATCATGAGAAGATGTAGCGCAGAGTATGCGTCAGTACTTGAAAAGTACTGAGCATGCATGATAGAGTAAAACTGAATAATAACATAACTGAACAAGCAAATAAGCAATGATATATATAATCTGAACATGATAAGGATACTGGAAATACTGAACTTGGCTAAACTGAATACAATGACTAAGTTTATAACATGTTGAGACTGAATGTTGAACTACACTGATAACATGGTCAATGAAATATAATTTGACTGGACTGTGGGAGCTACTAATAACCGATATAAAACCACATGAACTAAATGTGGAGTCTGATATATAGCCCCATCGAGAGGACCTATTATACCCTGCCAGAGGTATAGAGGCATGCAGGCATGATCAATAACATGATGCCCACTGAGGAGACTTACAACCTACAGGGCATCTAGTTCTGGGACTTAAGGGCGACTGGCCCTAGTCCACTCAGTATTAATCTTCTCCCAATTGATTATGTAATTAATAATTTATGAATGAATTTCTGTAATACGAGATAGCTCACGACTGACATGCTCTTTGAAATGCAACATTAATATGCTGATAATGAAACATTCAACTATGAGGCATGTATATTTTAAATATCTGGCCTAGCATGTGTAATTCATGAACTAAACGAACTACATATATAGGGTTCTGAATTTATGAAAGAATCTACACAAAACGATATTAAAATCATGATAATCTGATAAGGAACATTAAAGTAACTAATTCATAATAATGTGTTGAAATTCTAGAAACCCTAGGTCTAGATAATATGAAAGGAATCATGAATCTGACTAAATTCTAGGGACCTAATTGGTGAAAGGAACCCACTAGTGAAATCCCACATACCTAGTGACGAATTCCACGGAGAAATCTTTCGATTTCGGGGTTGGAACTGATGAAACCTTTTTGCATTCTTCAACTAGGTTTCTTGACCTCTTTCTCCTTTTACGCTCTAGTTTTTCTATGTTTTGATGAATGATCTAGCTTAGGTAAGTTCTAGTTATGTTTCTAGGCTAAAACTAATCAAAACCACGTAGTTTAGGTGCCCAATGAATAGGGAAAAGACCAAAAGACCCCTAACTTAACTGTTGTCGGGATCACCGACAGACGGGACCAATGGACCGTCGATCGACTAACGGTCCATGCTGGTTAATCGTGAATCGGGACTGAAGCTGGATTTAGAGGGTCTGATCCACGAACACAGACCACGGTTCATGACTTGACCTACGGTCCGTGGTTCCGGCCATGGGTCAGCACTTTGAGGGATTTTGGGCTGAGTCTGGGGATGGGTTGCAGATGTGAAGCACGGACCACCAGCACGGGACGAGTGTCACCCTATGGTCCATGGGTGGATACCGTTCGCACTTGGAACTTCTGTAAATTTGCATTGAGGTCTGTTTTCAGATACGGGGTGTTACATTATCTCCTCCCTGGGAACATTCGTCCTCGAATAAAGACTAAAATAGGTAAAAAGAGGGAGAGAGTTGCACCCCTACCACTAAACACTAAAAATTGATTTCTGACTGAACTAAGTTCCAAGAATATGCAAATACATATTAAATGCAGGTACAAACTGAAGGAGCATAATACTAAGACTGAATTTACGCATGAATGACTAAAAAACTGAAGAGGAACTAGTACCTCAGGCTGGAATGGAATCGGATGGAAAAAGGTGAGGATACTTGGCCTTCGTGGCTGCTTCTACTTCCCCAGTAGCTCCCTCTACGGTCTGACTCCTCCACAAAACCTTGACTGAAGCGACTTCTTTGTTTCTCAACCTTCGAACCTGACGATCAAGAATTTCAACTTCTTAAGTAAGACTATCCTTCACAGCCACACTTTATAAAGACACAATAGACGCTGGATCACCCACACACTTCTTCAACAACGAAATGTGAAAAACCGGATGTACTGCTGCTAGTTTTGTCGGCAACTCTAACTCATAAGACACTTTACCAACCCTTTCCAAGATCTTGTAAAGGCTTACATATCTAGGACTGAGCTTCCCTTTCTTGCCAAACCTCATCACCCCTTTCATAGTGCAACACTTTCAGGAAAACTCAATCATCAACTTGGAACTCTAGTTCCCTTCTCCTTACATCTGCATAGGATTTCTGGAGACTCTGGCTGTCTTAAGTCTATCTCTAATGAGTTGCACTTTCTCCATAGCGTCATGAACTAAATCTAATCCTACCAAGGCTGCTTCACCTACTTCAAACCAACCAAATAGAGATTTACATCTATGCCCATACAATGCCTCATAAGGGGTCATTTGAATGCTGGAATGGTAACTATTATTGTAGGCGAACTTTATAAGAGGAAGGTGATCATCCCAACTACCCTTGAAGTCGATCACACAAGCTCTCAACATGTCCTCTAAGGTCTGAATGGTACGCTCTACCTGACCATCCGTATGTAGATGAAATGTTCTGCTAAGGTTAACCTTAGTACCAAGAGCTTTTTTAAATGACTTCCAGAAATGAGAGGTAAACTAAGGACCTCTATCTGAGAAGATAGACAAAGGAACCCCATGCAACCTAACTATCTCATTAATGTAAAGTTTGGCGTAGTCCTCCGCCGAATCTACAGTCTTAACCCCCAAAAAACGTGCAGAATTGGTAACTCGATCAACAATCACCCAAATATAGTCATGTTGTAGGTGAGTGCGAGGTAAACCTGTGATGAAATCCATGTTGGTCACTTCCCACTTCCAAGTAGGAATATTGATCTCTTGAGTCATACCTCTTGTTTTATGGTGTTCTACCTTCACTTGCTGGTAACTAGGGCACTTAGCCACAAAATCTCCTATATCCATTTTCATACCATTTCACTAAAAGACTTCCCGCAGATTATGGGCTTCTGCACGACTCTGCTGTCTCAACTCACCCACCTTAAGAACACAAAATTGACCCTAATAGAGAAGCACACCATGTCCCCCTTGGGAGAAAACCTCAACTCTCTGTTGATGGTCTGCACCCTTTAGTTGAACCAATATCAGATCACTGTCTTTTTTTTCCTTAACCTCCACTACCAGTGAAGACTCTGACCCATTCTGAATTGTTACACCACAATCTCATATGCTCATAAGACGAATGCATAAGTGAGTAAGCCTACGGACATCCTTTGCTAGCTCCTTTCTTTCTTCATCTACATGTGCTACACTACTCATAAATAGTCTGGTAAGAGCATCTTCTACTACATTGGCCTTAACAGGATGGTAATGCACACTTATATCATAATCCTTGAGGAACTCAAGCCATCTTCTCTGGCGAAGATTCAACTCTTTCTGGGTGAACACATAGAGAAGGCCCTTATGGTCTGTGAGACTTGTTTATTTCTTTCAATTATATTGTAACACATTAGAGACTTGTAAACGTGACAACCAGGTTTTAGGGATATATTTAAGTTAATAAGAATTTCCATATTATTTTATAGTATTAGACTTTTATTCTTGCTTTACTACCACATTTATCGTATGACCTAGGTTTTAGGCTAACTAGTGTTGGTGGGATAAGACGAGTGTCATCCATCCATTTTTGGGTCATGACACATATTCTTGTTTTTTTTTAAAGAAAAAGTAGATGAAAATGAGAATTCAAAAGTGCACACAGTTAAATGTGTAGTAATGATAAACTATGACATAGATAGTTCAACTTTTTTTAATACTAAAGTTTGCATTACTCAAATGCAAATGGAGAGGAAAAATGTCGACAATGGACTCGGAAGGCATCATATGCAAACAAAAACGAAGATATTAGAATGGGAAAGATTCCAAAACTTCATCTTAATATTTAAATCAAAGTAATCACAACAAATGGAACAATCTACACAATTGATACTAAATAAGCAATAGATCATGGGAAAGCAGGACTTCTCCAATTAGACAAAAGAACAAGGAAAATGAACATCTTTCGTAATTAAAACAAGTGCTATTTTTAGATTTTCGGCAAATGGACCGAATCCCGTGCATGATGGGCATTTAATGGATAGGGAAATAGATGTAGAGATGATCAATTAACAACTAAAACATGAATGACTAGATGGGGGTCATAACTTAATATTTCTCCTAACCTAATAATATAAAACACACCAACAATGATAAGTAAGAACAGGGTACTGCCAAACATTTCTAGTTCAAATTAATGACATGAATAGCTTTAGATTTTTATTTTTTCTTTATAAATGTACAAGCAGCAAAACAGAGACTAAAACATAAAAATTATCCTTAGATTGAACTACCGTTTCTGCTTCTTCTTCATCCATCAGGATCTGATGGTAACCAGCATAACAATCCACAAATGATTGCATCTCATGCTTAGCACAATTATCAATGAGAATATGAATGTTTGGCAATGGAAAATTATCTTTCGGGCTAGCTTTGTTGAGATCTCTGTAGTCAACACAAATTCTAATTTTTCCATCTTTCTTGGCAACCGGAACAACGTTAGCCAACCAAGTCGGATATTGTGTCACTTACACTACTTAGGAATCGATCTGCTTTGTCGCAGGACAACGAAGACATTAGGTCGCAGGACAACGAAGACATTTAAGAAGTAGATAAGACTAACGATTAAAGCAAACGTGCAACTATACCATATATGTTGGCCAAATAAGTTGATTCGAGAACTCATGCTTACATGAACTCCAACATTAAACGGTAATGAGTATAAACGAAACAGAACAGCCCCCTCATGAGATTAAGCAATAAATGGAACTCAAAGAGTAGTTAAAAACATCAACATTAGATACGCATTTGTAATCTCTAACTCGACCAAATGACGAAATCACATAAGCACAAATATATTATATCGAGATATCAACAGACCAACAATGACTAACAACAAATAACCACATAATAAGGCCTTTTCGATATTGGAACACATCACATCAAAATAGAAGAAGAGATAAGGGGAATATTATTAAGGAGGAAGCGTTACCTTTCTCTGGGCAGCGAACAGAGGCGAACAAGCAAGGAGTCAGCGACTTCAACACCAACGTAAACTTTGGGAGCTCCTATGGGTCCTAGCAACACGAATGAAGAAGGAAAAACAGAGAAAATGGATTATGGGTGCGGCTTAAGCTTTGGAGTTCTTTCCGCTGTCAAGTCTTACTAATTTTTCTTTCAAATTTCTTCTTCCCCCACTCCCAAAAAAAAAAATCCCCTCACACTAGTAGAAGAACGAGGTATTTATAGTGAAAAATTAGGGTTCAGATTTTGGGGGGAAAGGGTGAAAACGGATAGGAATAGGTTCCATTCAAAATTCAAATGCCATAAATTCTTTCACCATTTTAGGACGACACCTTTTCTCTGAAATTTTCTCCCCATTCCGGAAGAGGAAAGGGGAGAAAATGCGTGCTTGCTTTTCTCCTGATATAATTGTACGATGGAGATGGACGTTGGAAGAAGAGGACAAAAGAAATAGTTGTCCGCTGCTGCACGGGAGCAAACGTGAATTCGCAGTCTATTTTCCGTGTATCTTCACATCTCCGTCTCGTCGGACTCCTGGGAATTACGTGCGTTGTTTTGGGTTTCTTTGGAATAAGGAATGGAGAGGTGGGCCGGGTCGGTGAGTTAATTGGTGGGCTGCTGGAATGCTGGAATTAGAGAATTA